>NC_092090.1:78047778-78351778 GCF_045679555.1 Salvelinus alpinus | reverse complement strand
AGGCGTACTGGCACTCTTGAGCATTGAGCTTGCCCAACCTTACCTGGTTGAATACTCCCGGTTGCCCGACCAGTGCGGGGAGGTGGAATAACCCGCACCGGGCTATGTAGGCGAACCGGGGAAACCATGCGTAAGGCAGGTGCCATGTATGCCGGCCCGAGGAGACGCACTGGAGACCAGACGCGTTGAGCCGGCCTCATGACACCTGGCTCAATACTCAATCTAGCCCTACCAGTGCGGGGAGGTGGAATAACCCGCACTGGGCTATGCACTCGTACAGGAGACACCGTGCGCTCTACTGCGTAACACGGCGCCTGCCCGTACTCCCGCTCTCCACGGTAAGCCTGGGAAGTGGGCGCAGGTCTCCTACCTGCCCTTGGCCCACTATCTCCTAGCCCCCCCCCAAGAAATTTTTGGGAATTACTTACGGGCTTTTTTGGCTTCCGTGCCAGACGCGTTCCCTCATAGCTCCGGTTCCTCTCTCCGGTAGCCTCTGCTCTCCTCAGTGCCTCCACCTGTTCCCATGGCTTTTCGGGCTTCCAGCCACGTCTCCTTGCTGCCTCCTCAAACCACCGCTCCTGGGCTTTAGCTGCCTCCCTCTCTTCCTGGGAACGGCGATTTTCTCCTGCCTTAGCCCAGGGACCTTCTCCATTCATTATCTGCTCCCATGTCCAGAAATCCTTGTTTTTCTCCTGTCCCTTACTCCGTTTATTTTTCCCTTGCCGCTTGGTCTTAGCGTGGTGGTGGGTGATTCTGTAACGGCTGTCGCTCTCCTCATCCTCGGATGAGGTGAGGAGAGAAGGATCTTCAGACCAAAATGCGGTTTGCGGGAAATAAGCCATCTTTTTATTTATAAACGAAAACTGATGAAGAATGGCAATACGAAAAAACAAACACTTTAACAAACTTACAAAATAACAAAACGACGTTGACGAAACCTGAACATAAACTTACATAACTAAACATAAACTTACGTACAGGAAACAGACGACATCGAAACGAAAACGAAAACAAACAAACGCTACAGTCCCATGTGGTACGAACATAACATACGGACACAGGAGACAATCACCCACAACGAACACTGTGACAACGCCTACCTAAATATGACTCTTAATTAGAGGAACGCCAAACACCTGCCTCTAATTAAGAGCCATACCAGGCAACCCAAAACCAACACAGAAACAGAAAACATAGAATGCCCACCCAACCTCACGTCCTGACCAACTAACACACAAAAACTAACATAAATAGGTCAGGAACGTGACAACCACGAAACTGTACAGGTATTTTCAAAGCAATAAACAGGACAAGAAAACTTAAGGGCAAACTGAACTTAATCAAATAAATTGAGCTCTATCAAAAGAAAACCCAGGCTACAATAATACCTGAACACCCGGCAGCATGCCAACCTTACCCTGACACACACACACACACACACACACTCTCTCTCTCTCTCTCTCTCTCTCTCTCTCTCTCTCTCTCTCTCTCTCTCTCTCTCTCTCTCTCTCCAAGATATGACAGCACACATCTCAATTAAGTTGTGAAACCATCAGTGGCAATTTTAGCATGTAAATCTTGGTGGGGCAAACAAAAACAACAATTGGAGGATGCATGCCAGCAAAGCTACAACACAACACTGAAAAATACATTAATTGTACTATAACGGTGACAAATGGTGCCCACAAACTGTTAGGGCCTACATAAAGCTGTCCCAACAGCAGAGTCCCAACAGCAGTCCCAACACCTTACCACTGCTACAACTGAATATCAGCGGAGCCTTGTCTAGCAGCGAAACAGTTCATTCAGCCTCATTTACTTCCTTTAAAAAAAACATGGCTGACTTGCTTAAACAAATGTGGTTTCTACCGACAATTGAGATTTACAAACTATGGCATAAGGGGACTACGAGCGGATAAGAGGCAATCCGTAATTTCGATTAAGACATTAATGAGCTAGCTGTCACATGGAATGACGCTGGAGAGACGAAGCAGGTACGGGGAGTCAAACATTTAATACGGAACGGACATGGAATGAGACAGGAACAGCATCAGCAAACAGGTAACACAAACAAAAGACAATTAATGCAGCAGCGGGGAACAGAGCAAGGGAACTGACAAATATAGGGGAGAAAATAAACAGATGATGAGTGAGTCCAGGTGAGTCCAATATCGCTGAAGCGCGTGACGAGGGAAGGCAGGTGTGAGTAGTAGATGATAGGAGTGAGTGATGCGTAGTAGATGATAGGGGGGGCAGACGTGACACGAGCTAGGACGGACGTAGTCAATATAACTATTTGTTCAGCACTTTTGAAATGTACAGCGAGAGAATTCAGAACATGGGCCATTCTTACAACGTTCTCTCTGTACACCAAGTCAGAACCGTAGGATAAATAAAGGGGGCATGTAAGCAGACGATGAAAGCTCTTATAATATTCAACGATTATATTTCTCTAAAACCGGTTATAGGCTACATGTGCACCATCAAGTCAGAACAGGAAAATAGACCAAATTATCAGGGTGAGGCACATGGGCTACTAACAGCTTACTACACAACATACACTTACTTTTACTTTCTTAGCTACAGTATACATATATCCCTGGCATATTACATAATTTATGCAGTACCATACAAGACATTTTTGGACTCACCTTGTTGTGCTGTGCTCACTTGAACAGGAAGGTGGTGCGGCGGTCCTTCGTGGGAAAATGTTGTCATCAAACTTTGTCATCAAAGTTTGGCATTCTCTGAATTTATGGTGCTTTCAAAACAACTGGGAACTCTGGAAAAAAAACAAGGTTGAATAATGATGACGTCAGTGATCTTCAGGTCGTAGCTCTGAGTTCCCAATTTACAATTCCGAGTTGGATGACCAGAACTCGTTTTTTCCCATGAGTTCCCAGTTGTCAGATTTTTCAGTTCTGAGTTAACAGTTGTTTTGAGCACGGCAGAAATAATGCTCGATTGACAGCATGGACAATGTTAAATGTGTATAATTTTAAGCTTGGAAAAGAGACCCTTCAATCCAGAATTGGGACCACACATCCACTCCACTGAATAGCAGGCTAGTGATTGCTTTGCAATGCTTCCAGTTAGCCACTGATTCCTTCCAAACCACTCATTGCTGAATTTGCAATTTCCAACTTGTTGTGAAATGTTTATGTTCAACGGCCGATGAGCACCGATATGTTTTATCTATAATTTCTCTTCATATGAGGATTGAAAAGGATTATCCACTAGATTGCCGACGTGATTCTTGATCATGACTGCTTGCTAGCTAAGATTTTGAAAGTATGATGTTGACATGATCAGTCCAATCAAAGCTACGGTAGATATAACGTGATTTGACGTTCTTATATCTGTGGCCAATGACCTTGAGCCTTCTTGGATGGTCACTTCTAATGTAAATCTATGGCAGCACGCAAGGGGGCTTGAACTTTCTAGCTGTAGATTTTGCAGTGAAGTAGTGACCCCATGAGTGACAGAACACTGAGCCAATCACTGCGCAAATAGAGAAGATCACCTACCCCTACACTCTGTATTTTCTGCTGGCTGCCCTTCCAGCACAGAAAGCACTGAGCTAGGCTGAAATACCTGCATTTTGGAGCTGCCTTATTCAAGAAAGCAAAGAAGAGACCATGTTTTTTATGCGGCTTTATTAACTCAATATAATTGTTTTTACATTGTTTGCAAACTGATATGTGACACGTATTAATTCACAAAATAACATGCAAAACAGGCAAATAAAAACACATTATTTTAAATGTTTTGCTAAACAGGTGGGTCTCTGTCTCTGTTTCTTTAGCTTAACCTTCACAATGTAATAGATAAACATGATCACATTTTCTGATCATCAAATTAATCAAAATAAGGAGTTATTTTAACGGGAGACACACAACAGTAGGTTCCGGCGCCAAACCAATTACTGACGTGCCTAAATCAAACTTTTAACATTTTTATTTTCTCTTTTACGTTTGATTCTATCAACACATCCATAAAACAAATAAATGTTATTCTCATCCTAAACCATGTACCGTTTGTCATGTATGGTCATTTATAATAGGCTTTAGATTAAGTGACGGAGGACATAGGACAATCGTCACAAAGGGTCATCTCATTTTCAATATTTTTCATAGAAAACGTGCGATGTGCTAGGAACACAAGCATTTTGCTACACCCGCAATAACATCTGCTAAATATGTGTGTGTGACCAATACAATTTGATTTGATTTTTGTCAGTGTGTGTGTATTTGTTAGTGGTTGTCTGTTTTCAGAAGCTGAGAGTTTGTGAAAGTTGTGCGTAGTTAGCTTGTACTCCATGGTGCAGCTTTAGGTAAATAGAGGATCTAAATGACCCTACGGCACCACAGCACTACAGCAGCAGAGCCCAGGTACTGTACCATCATACCACCACCACACAGTTTATCACAGAGCTGCAGCGAGGGGAGAGGTGTAGCTCAATGTAGCTTGTGGCATCTTCCCCCTGACTCTCTATCCGTGAAGTCTAGTACACAATTAATTAAGCGTGACCATAGAGAGTCTGTTAGCTATTGCCATAGTGGAGCACCTCAACCCCAACCCAATTCCTGAATAAATATGAAATGTGTGTGTGTGTTCCCTGGCATCTGCTTTGGATGCTTGACTTGAACAAGCCCCTCACTGCTCACAGGGTGCTCCAATACAGGGGAGTACAGCTGCAAGCGACAGCAGTTACAGCAGTGTTGAAAACATCAGTACCTCTTGCTGCAAGAGCTTGCCAGAGTAGGGAAGATTAATCATAACATGAGAGGTACGGAGTGCTTTTGAAGCTTTGTTCACTTTGTTACATATCCTAATCCAATATCTGCACACCCCGAGCACAATGTTTGTTGGGTTAACCCACAGTCTAAAACTGTTGCCAAAGCTTTAGGAGAATATCAACATTACTGTGGTTGACACAAATATTTAACTTCCATGCAGTATGCCATAGACCTGTCTTACTCTTGACAACTTTGTCAAAATCTAGAGTTCTCTGTATTCTAATGAAATGACAACCCTTTAGACAATGAGCTCCAAACACTGATAATTGCTGATGTAACTGACTGCAAGGAATATAGGCATGTAAAATACTCCAAATCCACCAACATACAGTGGACTACTCTTATAATTCCTCATCTATAGCCAACAGGGGGCACTAGAATTCCACCACTATAGCATTAACAGTAGGCGTTCACAACAGCATGGTTTAGCCTCATTTACCTCATGCATTTACAGATGAGCCAATCAGAGATGGAGAGCATCATGTCCACCATGTCCATCACATTCGTATTGCCCCACTTATAAAAGTTTAGGAAAGTTATGGCAATATGTCATGATATATCCCACCCAGATTCAAAACTGGACAGGAAGGAAAATCTCCCCCTAAAATAATTGAACAAATAATTGGAGAAAAGTAAAATTTTTAAAGAGCACCCTCTACTCTAAAACCTACAATGGGATATTGTCAAAACCCCAAATAAGTAATTTATGTTCTGGTCTAACAGGCTATAGTCGACTGGTCAGTGTAATTAGCAGCATGTACAGTAGTCAGGCTATTTGTGTACATCATCCGTAGTCCATCTATCTCCTCATCATGGATGTGGAATCCCAAATTATCATGGTTTTGTTTTTAATTTACAGATGCTGTTAAATCCTGTCGCCACCGCATAGGACGTGCTCTGACCGGATGACATGATGCCTTTAGTGCCCCAAGGATTGTGCACAAGGCAGTCGATGATCTGTGAATCTCACTGTACATTGCAGCGGCGTCCCGACGATGGTCAAAGTTGGGTAGACGTCTGAGTCTGGGAGCGGATGCAAAGACTTCAAAATGAATCAGATGGAGTTTCTCTATCAAATAATCGCATTCAATACGGCGGCATAAGGGATAAAGTTCAAAAGAAAAACAAAGAAGAAACTACGTTGATCGCAATCTGATCAAGGACTTGGACAGGACGTCTCCAAACTCGTTACGCAGAACTTTTCCAAATTTGAGACCGTATCTGATAGCTCAATGCATAGTTTATGTGACACACGGAGTGCACACGACAAGGCTGTATTCTTCTTACAGGTGTGATTTTGTAGGCTACCCTAGGCAAGTTCACTTCCTGGGTAGAAATGAATGAAGTATACCATTATTCACTTTGTTGAAACTCCGAGCCTGGGAATTTACATGTAATAAAGTGACAGTTGGATGCCAAAATGAGTGTTTACTCTCATATCTGGAGGATTTTACAGATATTCCTAGCGACGATTGTCACAATTGTCACGCAAGGTATGTACCATACAAAAAGGGTTTACAATCAGCCTGAGTGACTATCTGCATATTCTATTCTATTTGTATGTTTTTGTTTGGTACATATTTAATTGCAGACTCTTTATGATGTTGAAATAGTATAAATGATTATTTAGGTTTATTTGTATTCCATTAGATAATGTGTAACAAACGAGTATATTATATGATCAAGGAGCTGATATGAGATAGACAGTATACCCGTGTGGTTAAAAATGTATTTAACTTTTATAGTTTCCTCTGAAATGTTATGCCGTACTTTTATGAATACAATACGCACACTGCCATCAGTCAATTGGCTTTGCAACATAGTTACAGACTGCAATTTCACCATGATAACTGGTCATTGTGGTCAACTGCCCTTATATGACACAAAAAGTCCCATTTGTCCAGTGAATAAGACAATGGCTTGAAATGAGTGTGCCTAGTCCAGTTTAGGTGCCACTCAGTTTTGTGAGAATACTGGTATACAGGTACAGTAGGCCAAGTAGATCCACCTTAGTCTAATTACTCCAAAGTGCATGTTAAGACTAATCGATCTTATTAAGTCTTGATTATTACTTAGAGTTTATGTTATTGAGGGTTAGTGCGGATGTAACTTGCATTTAGATTAGCAAACCTTATAAGGATGAGAATGTTTTTGATTATGTACTGTGTACCAGTACTTTATGGGACATTTGGCACTGTCATTAGGTTATGAAATGGACACACATTTCAAAATGTAAAAAAAAAAATCCTTAGTTTAGTCTCAGTGTGCAGCAGAGCTGAAAAGGAGTTTCAGTGCATATTAGCAGAAGTCCAGAACACATTATTGTACTCATTCACATCACCTCAGTAATGAAATGGACAGGACCCTGTGAACTTTGATTAAAAACCCAGCAAATATTCCACATCACAAAGGCATTTGCTGAAAAGCTTTTAACTGCCTTAAAGACAGCTATTTCCAGACGATGTGGCCTTCCTGAATTATAATAAACAGACTGGATAAAGAGGACAAAAAGGGAGAAATCCTGATAAAACCAGCTTTAAGAGTCTCATTGGATATAGCAATCCCTACCAATCCCCACACAGGCCTAAGCATCTCCCTCCCTTCCTCTCCCTTTCTGTACACATATGATCAGTGCTCTATCACGTTTCTATCTTTATGTAGCGGTTGCAGGGACATAGGGTCTTTTCAACAAGTAAACCATTGCTATTAGGAGAGCTTTCTCCCTAAAATACTTAGGTCATGCCTGACTTTTCCTCTGGGGAGAGGACACAGGCAATATGGAAGTAAACAACGTCTTTACCTAAAATTACAGACTCTATTCAACACTTCAAGTGGAATAAGTGAGACATCTGTGTCATGTCTCTGTCATGCCATTTGAAGTCGGATCACGTACAGGCTGTTCTTCACAAGTATAAACATTCATTATAGCACATTAGAATGCATGGAGTTAAACTGTTACTTTTCTTTCAAAACACCATGCAGCATAGGCCAGGTTTGTTTGGTTTGTGGTCCTCTTAAATCTGTGGGTTCCATCAAGACAAACTCAAGTTGAATAGCTTGTCTGAGCGTGATAGATAATTCTGTATTAAAAGAGACATTGACATGTATACTTGTTGGTCTCAATATAATGCTGCTGAAAATAGCATAGAATGACAGCATGGGTAATCTTTTGTTTCCTAGTAACAACAAATAGCCTACTGTAATTGCACAGTAGCCTACAGTAAGTACAGAGCTTATACTCTTAAGTGAGCAATCCTGTGCTGTCCAGACATTGGTCAGCTGGCAGCTTTACCACTACTGGGAACAATGCCAAGCAGACCTACATACACGTATAACCATGCCATTAATTAGCTTTTGCCTCAGTCTCCTCACTTTTCTAGCGGCCTTAATTGTTTGACTGTGTCCAGTGATCCTAATGGTACTGTAACCCTGTTGTTACCCCCAACTTTAGAACATCGGGCCTAATGTAGTCCTGTCCTTCTCCCTGTTCCTTGTGTTCTAATGCCTTGATTATTTTCTGTATCTAACAGGCCAACAAGTAGTGACTTATTCTGAGAAAAGGTACCTGAAGATTATGTTTAAAGGTCGCCTCAGTCTTGTTTAATCAGATCTGAAAATCTCTCTCCCTCTCCCTCGTTTCATTTCTAATATACTATATATAAATTGCTTAATGCAATTGCAGTTTCATATTCTCAAGAAATATAGCCTATCCTATTGTACAAATGTAACCTATACACAGATGTTTTCATTTGGAATCAACTGTAGAATTTGTAACATAGATTTGATTAACAGCATATTATGTTGTGCTCAGCATATGGATTCGGTTGTGCATTGGATGTCTCATAGTAGCGTGGGGAATGCAAAATGGGTCAACTTTGAGCAATCTTTATCTCCTAAATGTTTTGGCATTCAGGTCCAAAAAGTAACTTTCTGATCACTTCTACCATGGGCAAACATATGGTAGAGGGTTTCGTTCAAATAAAAAAGGGGTGTAGTCAAAAAGGGATTGAAATGATTTAGAATGATCCAAGAGGGAAAACAACAATGTCAATGGAGACAAGTGAATTTCTGCAGACCAGAATAGATATTGTTCTTCTGGACAGGAAAATAGAAAAGTCAAAGATGTCAGTCTCCAAGTTGGGGGATTGGAGCAGCTATGTACTGAAACAGCTGGTGGAGGAATTTGGCTCCTTCTTTATCAGCTGGATGCAAATCGTTTATCATGGCGAGAGAGGAAATACAGTACATACGCACGACATATACTGTAGCTTCACAGTGGAGAATCACAGTGGAGAATCAGTGATTATTGTCTCAGCAAATGCTACTGTTAACATACAGTATATACTCACTAGTGCATTATTTGCATTGAGCACAATTAGATTTCAGAGCTAACTCAAGTGTTCTTAAATACATTGGGGAGCACAGATGACCAGTCAAACCCAGCTTGAGAAAGATATAATAGCATGTGATATGTGTTGCCACAGTTGCAGCACATCACCCTCCTGCAGAGATGCCAAAGCAGAAAAGGCCCAGTGAGTGTTTATTCACAGTGGTGGGAAATACTGCCAGCTCTGGTATTAAACAGCACATCTGTCAATGGCCACTGGTGGAGCTAAGGGGGAGGCAGCCCCTGCCCCAGCCCAGGAAGATGATTGAGATACTGTACATGTCTGTGTGAGAAAAACAACAACATCCATTTGTGTTTCTCTTTGGGGGTCACTCCGTAGACTTGTCTCCGTTGTGACACACAAACTGTTTCCCTGACTACGTAAAGCTCTCCAACCACTGCACAGGTGTCTGCTTGGTGATAAAAGCAGGTCGAAGGAGGGATGATGTAGAGACCTGTCACACGCCACAGACCGTGAGGGACAAGACTTAGTTTGACTTAGTTTACAAAAAGCTCCAAGCCCTCCTCCTCCTCAGGAAAAATAACCATCAACAATCCAGTGACAGACATGTCATTCTCTCTGGCATCTTTTGTCATAATTTGACAAATGGAACAGAAAGGTGTGTCACTACACATGCAGATAACATTATAGGAAATTAATATTATGGACATTTTGGGGGGGAATCTCTCTAAACTCTGTGGTAAGGACACATATTTTTTTTTTTTTCACCTTTATTTAACCAGGTAGGCTAGTTGAGAACAAGTTCTCATTTGCAACTGCGACCTGGCCAAGATAAAGCACAGCAATTCGACACATACAACAACACAGAGTTACACATGGAATAAACAAAACATACAGTCAATAAAACAGTAGAAAAATAAGTCTATATACAATGTGAGCAAATGAGGTGAGATAAGGGAGGTAAAGGCAAAAAAAAGGCCATGGTGGCGAGGTAAATACAATATAGCAAGTTATACACTGGAATGGTAGATTTGCAGTGGAAGAATGTGCAAAGTAGAAATAGAAATAATGGGGTGCAAAGGAGCAAAATAAATAAATAAATACAGTAGGGGAAGAGGTAGTTGTTTGGGCTAAACTATAGATAGGCTATGTACAGGTAATATACAGTAATCTGTGAGCTGCTCTGACAGCTGGTGCTTAAAGCTAGTGAGGGAGATAAGTGTTTCCAGCTTCAGAGATTTTTGCAGTTCGTTCCAATCATTGGCAGCAGAGAACTGGAAGGAAAGACAACCAAAGGAGGAATTGGCTTTGGGGATGACCAGTGAGATATACCTGCTGGAGCGCGTGCTACGAGTGGGTGCTGCTATGGTGACCAGTGAGCTGAGATAAGGCGGGGCTTTACCTAGCAGAGACTTGTAGATAACCTGTAGCCAGTGGGTTTGGCGACGAGTATGAAGCGAGGGCCAACCAACGAGAGCGTACAGGTCGCAATGGTGGGTAGTGTATGGGGCTTTGGTGACAAAACGGATGGCACTGTGATAGACTGCATCCAGTTTGTTGAGTAGAGTGTTGGAGGCTATTTTATAGATGACATCACCGAAGTCGAGGATCGGTAGGATGGTCAGTTTTACGTTTGGCAGCATGAGTGAAGGATGCTTTGTTGCGATATAGGAAGCCGATTCTAGATTTCATTTTGGATTGGAGATGCTTAATGTGAGTCTGGAAGAAGAGTTTACAGTCTATCCAGACACCTAGGTATTTGTAGTTGTCCACGTATTCTAAGTCAGAGCCGTCCAGAGTAGTGATGCTGGACGGGCGAGCAGGTACGGGCAGTGATCGGTTGAATAGCATGCATTTAGTTTTACTTGCATTTAAGAGCAGTTGGAGGCCACGGAATGAGAGTTGTATTGCATTGAAGATCGTCTGGAGGTTAGTTAACACAGTGTCCAAAGAGGGGCCAGAAGTATACAGAATGGTGTCGTCTGCGTAGAGGTGTATCAGAGAATCACCAGCAGCAAGAGCAACATCATTGATGTATACAGAGAAGAGAGTCGGCCCGAGGATTGTACCCTGTGGCACCCCCATAGAGACTGCCAGAGGTCCGGACAACGGGCCCTCCGATTTGACACACTGAACTCTATCAGAGAAGTAGTTGGTGAACCAGGCGATGCAATCATTTGAGAAACCAAGGCTGTTGAGTCTGCCAATAAGAATGTGGTGATTGACAGAGTCGAAAGCCTTGGCCAGGTCGATGAATAGGGCTGCGCAGTAATGTCTCTTATCGATGGTGGTTATGATGTCATTTAGGACCTTGAGCGTGGCTGAGGTGCACCCATGACCAACTCTGAAACCAGATTGCATAGCGGAGAAGGTACGGTGGAATTCGAAATGGTCGGTAATCTGTTTGTTAACTTGGCTTTCGAAGACCTTATAAAGACAGGGTGGGATAGATATAGGTCTGTAGCAGTTTGGGTCTAGAGTGTCGCCCCCTTTGAAGAGGGGAATGACCGCAGCAGCTTTCCAATCTTTGGGAATCTCAGACAATACGAAGGAGAGGTTGAACAGGTTAGTAATAGGGGTTGCAACAATTTCGGCAGATAATTTTTGAAAGAGAGGGTCCAGATTGCCTAGCCCGGCTGATTTGTAGGGGTCCAGATTTTGCAGCTCTTTCAGAACATCAGCTATCTGGATTTGGGTGAAGGAGAAATGGTGGGGGCTTTTGGCGGGTTGCTGTGGAGGGTGCCGGGCAGTTTCCCGGGGTAGGGGTAGCTAGGTGGAAAGCATGGCCAGCCGTAGAGAAATGCTTATTGAAATTCTCAATTATAGTGGATTTATCGGTGGTGACAGTGTTTCCTAGCCTCAGAGCAGTGGGCAGCTGGGAGGAGGTGCTCTTATTCTCCATGGACTTTACAGTGTCCCAGAACTTTTCTGAGTTAGTACTACAGGATGCAAATTTATGTTTGAAAAAGCTAGCCTTAGCTTTCCTAACTGCCTGTGTATATTTGTTCCTAACTTCCCTGAAAAGTTGCATATCACGGGGGCTATTCGATGCTAATGCAGAACGCCACAGGATGTTTTTGTGCTGGTCAAGGGCAGACAGGTCTGGAGTGAACCAAGGACTATATCTATCCTAGTTCTACATTTTTTGAATGGGGCATGCTTATTTAAGATGGTGAGGAAGGCACTTTTAAAGAATAGCCAGGCATCATCTACTGACGGGATGAGGTCAATGTCATTCCAGGATACCCCGGCCAGGTCGATTAGAAAGGCCTGCTCGCAGAAGTGTTTTAGGGAGCGTTTGACAGTGATGAGTGGTGGTCGTTTGGTCGCAGACCCATTACGGATGCAGGCAATGAGGCAGTGATCGCTGAGATCTTGATTGAAAACAGCAGAGGTGTATTTGGAGGGCGAGTTAGTTAGGATGACATCTATGAGGGTGCCCGTGTTTACGGATTTGGAGTTGTACCTGGTAGGTTCATTGATAATTTGTGTGAGATTGAGGGCATCAAGCTTAGATTGTAGGATGGCCGGGGTGTTAAGCATGTCCCAGTTTAGGTCACCTAGTAGCACGAGCTCAGAAGATAGATGGGGGGAAATCAATTCACATATGGTATAGAGGGCACAGCTGGGAGCTTGTTTCTGGAAAGGTGAATTTTTAGAAGTAGAAGCTCGAATTGTTTGGGTACAGACTTGGATAGTAATACAGAACTCTGCAGGCTATCTTTGCAGTAGATTGCAACACCGCCCCCGTTGGCAGTTCTATCTTGGCGGAAAATGTTATAGTTAGCGATGGAGATCTCAGGGTTTTTGGTGGTTTTCCTAAGCCAGGATTCAGACACGGCTAAGACATCCGGGTTGGCAGAGTGTGCTAAAGCAGTGAGTTAAACAAACTTAGGGAGTAGGCTTGTTTATGACAGTTATAAGATCAACAGTAGTTGTAAAGAGGGACATTATTGATTATAGCTACAAACAGTTGACTCATCACTGGCACATAAGATGCATGCATTGTGTATTAGTTCATAATTCATGAATTAATAAAATTACGTTATATTACAAGGCTCAGATGCTCTGTCCTCTGGGCAGAATAGAATGTGGCAATTTGTCATGAACAAGCACCTGATTTTATTTTGTGTCATTATACTGCAAAATCAAGCTATAGGTCTACACTTAAGAGGAGAATAGACTGTTTCATACTTTTTTTAACAGACAGTTTATTAGCAAAGCCAGAGTGCTGTTGAGTGCCATTGAGTATGAGATCATCTCAGTTAATGAGCACATACCAGGCTGCTTCTCTCTCTCTCTCCCACCAAGTAGGCCAATTAGCCTCCCATTGACAGTGCAGCCTCAGGTCAGCAGCCATAATGTGTAATCTATCAAAATGGGGGCAAATGAGAGTGGATGCTGGCCTGTGGACCTGCGCCTCAGTTCACTTCCAGAGAGACAGTTGTGTCATACCCCTCATGCTTTTATGCCGGATCAGAGGGCTCTAATGCTGTTGTCCCCCTCGACACCCTCACCCTACTCCAAACACACACACCATGAACATGCTGCCCTGTGTAGGACCAGATCAGCCTCCACCTAGGTAGGTCAAGTTGTTTTAAGGCATACAAGTCAATATAGCTGGAATTACATCATTTACAGGGAGTAATCCCATTTAATTAATCTCTGATACAGTAAAACCTGCCAATAAATAATATGTGCTTTCATGCATGTCATCGGATCATGCAGATATTATTGCTTGCTACTTTGCCATTTGGTTTTACATAAAAGTTTTGATCTGAAAGAAGAGGGAGGATGAAAGTCAAGTCACTTCTGCAAAGCACAACAGAAAACACACCTCTTTTAACAGGGAAATCATAATGAGTAATAGAACACACCTGAGTGTCATAATTGTCTCTAGGACAGTCTCTGCCTCCCTCTGGTGACAGGTGGAACCATGACACCAAGTGTTCATGACAGGTAGTCCGTCCCGCACTTTGGTCATTTTCACTAGAAATCACTCTCATTTGGGAATGGGATTGACTTGATTTGGATGATGGATGATATCAAGGGAATGTAGTCTGTTCTGCTGCTGTCCCACCAGTGCTCCTTTGCCACTGCATCACACACAGTAATACTCTTAGCTGCTCCTGGTATGATTTCTAATATAAAGACCCTCTTGTATACTATGGGAATTTGAAGATTAAGTAAATGGTCACTTTAATGATGATGTCCCATCTAGTTGATCAGCTTGCCTCAAGTCTAGTTCCTGGAAATCTCTGGATGGTTTCTTTTTGGCAATTCCCATTAAACTAATAATTTATTGGGATATCTTTGTACTCAGGTAATTATTATGATTTTGTACTTAATGATTGAGGCCAGCTATTATTCCTGTCCACTTGATATAACCATGAAACAATGGATCCTGTTATAAAACTCCTGACCCCGATTGTGGTAGGTAGCCCAGAGTTGAGAGAAACTGACCAGTAGCCGGAAGGCTTGTTAATGCCGGGCCGTAGGCTATTAACAGAGGTTAAGGGTCTCTAGTGACTCACTAGTCCATCCAAAATGATGAACATGAATTTCCTCTACATGTCATCAAAACAACACTGTCTGTTAACCTAAGGGTAATGTTTTGTCTTTTGCTTTCCCACAGAGATGGACAGCCGGGAGATGTCAGACAACACTAAGAGCTCTCTGCCATTCCCTGTGTTCCTTCCAGTGAACTACCAGGTGAAAGACGTAGATTACTTATTTTTGAAGGAGGCCGGTCAGGACATCATGAGGAACTCCAGCATGCAGACACAGACACAGCCATTTGTCATCCTGAGAGCCAGCCGGCCTCCTGCTGTCAATGCCAGCTATGGGCCCCTGTCCACAGAGCAGCCTGTCCCTCTAGACCTGGTCCAGTCTGTGCAGCTGTTCCGGGCCCCGGGGGTATTCACCTACAACTGGAAGGTCCAGTCCTTTGTGCTGACCCCTCGGGTCTACTCCTCCATGCCCAAGGTGCGGGTGTTGTTCTATGTGGCTGGGAGGGACTGGGACAGGGGAACAGATGGGCTAAAGGATGAGTTGCCCTGTGTTACGGTGTTTGCCTTCTGGCAGACTCAGGAGGTGAGGGGCTCCTGTGCCCTTGGAGGTCTGAGGGGCACATGCATGGCTGAGCTGGAGCCTGTAGCCAGCTGGTTCAGTCCCGCAGCAGAGAGCTCTAGCCCGGGGAGGTTGGACCCAACAGAGGTAAACACAGTAGAGCTGTACTACCATGCCCGGCCCAGTGCATATGGGGAGTGCAGGGAGGGCGATTGGGATCGCTGGGGCAGCTCAGAGCAGCAGCAGGCTGAGTACATCCCTGTGACTCCCATGCAGAGGATTAGCAGTGTGCGCCTCCTTCAGGTGCCCAAGGGAGCTCCATCTCTGTCTCAACTCAAGCTGGGAAAGGCTGTTGTCATCCAGACTTCCTCCAAACCCCTGAAGAAGACAGATATCGCCACTTTCTACATCCTCACGGCCAGCTCCTCCTCCCTGGAGAACTTCACTATGCGGTGAGTTTCAGATGTCATGTTTGATGTTTTCACTCATACTAACCTTGTCTTTTTATTACGTCGTCAATTATTATAAAACAATTAGTTATCTTGAATATTCAGAATTCCAAATGCAAATGCAACTATTTACCCATTAAATAAAGGAAAAACTATAGTGAGGTGCTTATCAGACCAATAATTGTCCTGCAGCGCACTGTGGTTATAATTGGTTAATAACAGTTAACCCTATTTGCTGAAGTACTGCCAATGTATTGCACAGTAGCCTTACTTATCTAGTCGATTTGGCCACACGTACCCAAACCCTGTCCGTTAGAAATATCCAATGGGATTTGAAGTGGATTAAAGTATTTCTCTGAAAATATGATAGATTTTTGCGTTCTTACAGGGAATTGAGGCAGATTATTGAAGTTAAATTGAAAAATAGTGGAGAGTAATGATATTCAGAGCTACAGTGGCAAGAAAAAGTATGTAAACCCTTTGGAATTACCTGGATTTCTGCATAAATTGGTCATCAAATTTGATCTGATCTTCATCTAAGTCACAACAACAGACAAACATAGTGTGCTTAAACTAAAAACACAGAAATTATTGTATTTTTCTTGTCTATATTGAATACATCATTTAAACATTCACAGTGTAGGTTGGTAAAGTATGTGAACCCCTAGGCTAAGAACTTCTCAAAAAGCTAATTGGAGTCAGGGGTCAGCTAACCTGGAGTCCAATCAATGAGGCGAGATTGGAGATGTTGGTTAGAGCTGCCTTGCCCTATAAAAAACACTCACAAAATTTGAGTTTGTTATTCACAAGAACCATTGCCTGATGTGAACCATTTCTAAAAGCCTTGATGTTCAACAGTCCACAGTAAGACAAATTGTTTATGAATGGAGAAAGTTCAGCACTGTTGCTACTCTCCCTGGGAGTGGCTGTTCAGCTAAAGACTTACAGAAATCTCTGGAACATGCTAACATCTCATGAAAACGTATAATTGTTTTTGTGTTATTAGTTTAAGCAGACTGTGTTTGTCTATTGTTGTGACCTAGATGAAGATCAGATCAAGTTTTATGACCAATTTATGCAGAAATCCAGGTATTTCCAAAGGGTTCACATACTTTTTCTTGCCACTGTATTTCAACTTCCCATGCAGTCATCAAGAGTCTCTGTGTCACTGTGATGGAGATAAAGTGTGCTCAGATGTAGCTTTCTAGTGGCTCATTATCTGACTGATGTAAAAGGATTGCGTACAGTGTGCTGTGCGTCTTATTATAATGACTGCATATGTGTATAGTGGGGATTACAGGCAAAGCCCAATTTCATCATTTCAAGGCAGTGCTCGTTCATTATGTTAAATGTCCTGGTTGTACTCGAGGACAGAGCACTTGCACACTACAGAGCTTCAACATCATAGTGTGACAGCCACGCATGTAGGGTTTATATCCATAATGCTGAGAATTTTTGTCTGACTAATATTTTTCTCCGCTCATACAGGAGCAATACAGGCCTAGTGCACTAATTTGGTGGGAAAAAATATTTGATTTAGATTTCTCAGGGGGTGCTGCAGCACCCTCAGCACCCCTACTTCCCGTGGCTATATGTTCACACAGCTGCCTGACCCTTTTGATTCTTTACACTAGGCATTGAAACTTATGGTTTCAAGGACTCTCAGGGCCGAGGTAATAAGGATGGAGTTGGCCTCTCTTTAGTTCCCTCGTTTATCATCTTTAGATTGAGGTGTTTCTGACAGCATTTTCATAGACTTGTCTATAATGTGTGCAATATAAATTATCTCCACACAGCCTTCAATATCGCCACATCATCCTTATTCACAGCCAAACCCCTGCCTAGACCAATGTATTTTCACTGATGAACACATACAGTTGAAGTCAGAAGTTTACATACACCTTAGCCAAATGCATTTTAACTCAGTATTTCACAATTCCTGACATTTAATCCTAGTAAAAATTCCCCTTCTTAGGTCAGTTAGGATCACCACTTTATTTTAAGAATGTGAAATGTCAGAATAATAGTAGAGAGAATAATTTATTTCAGCTTTTATTTCTTTCATCACATTCCCAGTGGGTCAGAAGTTTACCTACACTCAATTAGTATTTAGTATCATTGCCTTTAAATTGTTTAATGTGGGTCAAATGTTTCAGGTAGCCTTCCACAAGCTTCCCACAATAAGTTGGATGAATTTTGGCCCATTCCTCCTGACAGAGGTGGTGTAACTGAGTCAGGTTTGTAGGCTTCCTTGCTCGCACACGCTTTTTCAGTTCTGCCCACAAATGTTCTATAGGATTGAGATCAGGGCTTTGTGATGGCCACTCCAATACCTTGACTTTGTTTTCCTTAAGCCATTTTGCCACAAATTTGGAAGTATGCTTGGGGTCATTGTCCATTTGGAAGACCCATTTGCGACCAAGCTTCCTGACTGATGTCTTAAGATGTTGCTTCAATATATCCACATCATTTTCCTACCTCATGATGCCATCTATTTTGTGAAGTGCACCAGTCCCTCCTGCAGCAAAGCACCCCCACAACATGATGCTGCCACCCCCGTGCTTCACGGTTGGGATGAGGTTCTTCGGCTTGCAAGCCTCCCCCTTTTTACCCCCAAACATAACGATGGTCATTATGGCCAAACAGTTCTATTTTTGTTTCATCAGACCAGAGGACATTTCTCCAAAAAGTACGATCTTTGTCCCCATGTGCAGTTGTAAACCGTAGTCTGGCTTTTTTATGGCGGTTTTGGAGCAGTGGCTTCTTCCTTGTTGATCGGCCTTTCAGGTTATGTCGATATAGGACTCGTTTTACTGTGGATATAGATACTTTTGTACCTGTTTCCTCCAGCATCTTCACAAGGTCCTTTGCTGGTGTTCTGGGATTGATTTGCACTTTTCGCGCCAAAGTACGTTCATCTCTAGGAGACAGAATGCGTCTTCTTCCTGAGCGGTATGACGGCTGCGTGGTCCCATGGTGTTTATACTTGCGTACTATTGTTTGTACAGATGAACGTGGTACCTTCAGGCGTTTGGAAATTGCTCTCAAGGATGAACCAGACTTGTGGAGGTCTACAATTTTTTTCTGAGGTCTTGGCTGATTTCTTTTGGTTTTCCCATGATTTAAAGCAAAGAGGCACTGAGTTTGAAGGTAGGTATTGAAATACATCCACAGGTCCACCTCCAATTGACTCAAATGATGTCAATTAGCCTATCAGAAGCTTCTAAAGCGATGACATCATTTTCTGGAATTTTCAAAGCTGTTTAAAGGCACAGTCAACTTAGTGTATGTAAACTTCTGACCCACTGGAATTGTGATGCAGTGAATTATAAGTGAAATAATCTGTCTGTAAATAATTGTTGGAAAAATGACTAGTGCACAAAGAAGATGTCCTAACCGACTTGCCAAAACTATAGTTTTTTAATTAACAAGAAATGTGTGGAGTGGTTGAAAAACAAGTTTTAATGACTCCAATCTAAGTGTATGTAAACTTCCGACTTCAACTGTAGCTATCTTCATCAAGGGTTGCTGTCAACACAGGTGGAGATTTACGCTGTCTTGGTTAGAGATAGTACTTTTTCTCCTGCTACTGTATTTCCTCCACACTACTGTATGTGGTAAATTATGGCCATGTCAGGGGTTCCAAAACTCTATTTACTCAATATGTCACAATTATTTATTTGTGTTGCATGTATTCTGGAGTTTATTTGATGGTATCAGGAGTAGTGATGCACCGATATGACATTTTTGGGCGATACCGATATCTGATATTTTCCTTGCCCCCCAAAAAACGATACCAATAACCAATATTACATTTTTTGCATCCTTTAAGCATTCTAGTACAGTTAAATAGTTAACACACACACATGGACACAGAGGTCTAAGGCACTGCATCTCAGTGCAAGAGGCATCACTACAGTCCCTGGTTCGAATCCAGGCTGTATCACATCCGGCCGTGATTGGGAGTCCCATAGTGTGGCGCACAATTGGCCCAGCGTTGTCCGGGTTTGGCCGGGGTAGGCCGCCATTGTAAATAAGAATTTGTTCTTAACTGACTTGCCTAGTTAAATTGACAGTGTGAAATCACCTCCCCAGTCAGCCTATTGTGTGTATTGATGTTCATATTGCACTGTACAGCTTTACTTAATGATTGGGGATCAATGAAATGGGGTATCAGTCTACTCAAAACCCAATATAGGCGGGCTGAACAACAGATTTTTACCTTGTCAGCTCGGGGATTCAATCCAGCAACCTTTCGGTTACTGGCCCAATGCTCTAATCACTAGGCTACCTGCCGCCACAAAGATAAGCGATAAGAGCTACAACATTAATATTTGCGTAAACTCTTCACAGTTATGTTCTGTGGATGTCACCGGGTAGACTGATACCCCATTTCATTGCTTCACATTCCAACCTTGTTTAACATTATCTAGTCTAAATATGGCATGATTCCACCAATTGTAACCTTCTGCATCACTTTCAAAGAGGTACTTTTATTTTGAAGGCAAACCGCAAAGTCCACTATTGTGCCTAATCCTTACTGTGGCTAGCTTCACAGCTGGCTAGCTATTTATTTCCATGAACTAAAGTTCAACTTCAATAGGCGAACAACAAGTGGCTACCTAGCTAATACTTACTCACAAGGATTCCTAAATCATTGCTAAGAATAATGAAAATGACTGCAGTTTCTACTGGTCATTGTCTTCAGGCTGGTTGTATTGGTGCTAGCTAGGTACCAAGCTAAAGCTAGCTACCCCAGAAGTTGCTGTTGAACAAATAATGCTTTATTACCAACACGGTATTGTAAACACATCGTTCGTGGCCGGTATTTGCTTGTTTGTAGACTTTTTTGTACAGCTTTGACAGTGCTACTGATAGTAGTGGTGGTGCTTGGCTTGCACGTGCAAATTCAGAACACACAACATTCTATAATAGAACTGTGTTATTTGACGTGTCAAATTAAAAGCTTATTTAACGTGTCAAATAGTGTTATTCGACTCTTTTGTCTTTTTTGACACGCAAGACCCAAACAGCGTTTCATAGTATGTTGTAAAGCTAATAGCAGTGACGCTATTACTGTGTAACTCCGGTAGGGCAACATGTGTACCAGTGCTCGAACAGTCGGCGAAAGCCAACATCACCCACAACAGAGAACTGTTGATTGTCAAGGACAGTGAATGCTATTATCTTGGCGTTAATGGATTTCACCTTTGAGTTGTCTCACTGAAATTCTTACTCTTTCAAATGACTGCTCGACTTGTTGACTGCTCAATCCACACAGCAGACATTGTGGGCTAGGTTAGGAATGCTGTGTTGCACGTGTAGCGCAACATTTTACATGGCGGTATTATGTCATGTACCCACGTTATATAGGTATGCACATCAGCTTTGACATCGGTTTTGTACATCGGCGTTAAACTAGACATCGGGCCAATACTGATGTTGGCATTTTTAGCTAATATCGTCCGATTCCGATATATTCACCGATAAATCATGCATCCCTAACCAGGAGTAAATGTTTGCCAAAGTCCTACCTTTGCTGCTATAACAGCCTCCACTCTTCTGGGAAGGCTTTCCACTAGCTGTTGGAACATTGCTGTGGAGACTTGCCCCCATTCAGCCACAAGAGCAGTAGTGAGGTTGGGCACTGATGTTGGGAGATTAGGCCTGGCTCCTAGTCGGTGTTCCAATTCATCCCAAAGTTGTTCAATGGTGTTGAGGTCAGAGCTCTGTGCAGGTTCTTCCACACCTATTTCGAAAAACCATTTCTGTATGAACATTGTCATGCTGAAACAGGAAAGGGCCTTCCCCAAACTCTTGCCACAAAGTTGGAAGCACAGAATTGTCTAGAATGTCATTGTATGCTGTAGCATTAAGATTTCCTTTCACTTGAACCACCAAACTGTACGATTGCCACTATGCATTGGGGCAGGTAGTGTTCTCCTGTCATCTGCCAAACCCAGATTCGTCCGTCGGACTGCCAGATGGTGAAACGTGATTCATCACTCCAGAGAACGCGTTTCTACGGCTCCAGATTCCAATGGTGGCGAGCTTTACACCAATCCAGCCAAGGCTTGGCATTGGGCATTGTGATCTTAGGCTTGTGTGCTTTTTGTCCATGTAGCGTATCTCCCCCATCTCCCCCACAGAGATCTCATTCCCCCAGAAGTTGAGAGGTAAACTCTGCAGCAGTCGGACTCTGTTCACACCCTACAAGGTTCCCTAGCCTCCCTCACATTCACAGGGGCCTTCATTAGGCTGAAAAGGGGATGGCCCAAAAATTATTATTCAGCTGACCCTTCATTTAACCAGATGGGAATGGTGCCTGGAGGAGACCAATATTAAGTCAGTCAGTGCTGAGCGTTGCATGCATGCACCTCACTTCCTATTGGAGAATCTCAAATTAAGGCCAAAGTACAGATGGAAGGTGTAGCTGTGGGAGTTGGTCTCTCCCTCAGCTTCAATAGGTCCCTGTACACGTACAATGCTGCTATTCCCAGAGCACACTGACAGGAACATGCGCTGTTCTGATTTAATGCTTTAGGTGAGATTTATTAGAGTCAACAGTTGGTAGAGCATAGCGCTTGCAACACCAGGGTTATGGTTTCCCATGGGGACCAGTAAGAAGAAGTATGAAAATGTATACAATAATGTAAATCACTCTTTGCCAAAGCAACAATAGTATGTTAATAAGAGGGGGAGAAGAAAAGAGAGGAAAAAAGGAGAAATGTAGCATTCTTCTTCATAATTTAAGTGTTTATTATCTATGACGATAAGCTGGATGGAAATGTGTTTTTTTCCTGTGTTTGAGGAAGGGGATAAGAGAACCTCAAGGTCCCCAGTTCAAATCCCGCCTCAGCCAGAAAAAAAAATTTCTAAACAAACCCTATAGTCTCCAAAAGTGTTTTGTTTTTCACATAAGTGAATTTGAGATCACCTGAGTTAATGGAACGATTATGGTAGCATAAACATAACATATAGAAGTGTTGTTCTAATGAGGTTGGTTTATTACCATACTATACTCCTGTTACCTTGTTTATGCAATTACTATCTTAAATGATCAGTTATCTGTTATGGTTTCTTGTGGACTGCATATTACCTGATATAATTATGAATACATCACATCCCACTGGGCACAGATGTCAATTAAACGTCTATTCGACATTGGTTCAACGTAATTTAATTGAAATGACGTGGAAACAACGTTGGTCGACACCCGCTTAGAGTTTTTTTGGTGGAACTGCGTTAGAGCTGTCTACAAGCAGCTCCTTGTGTTACCTTATCGCCTACACTGCCTTCGGATGCAACGAAACCACCCAACTTTATATCTGACAAATTCCATAAAGCCATGTTAGAAGTTCCACCAGCCTCGTTGCAAGTTCAAACACTTGAGTGCATGAGGTTCAATTGTAGACTATAGGCAATGGTGGAAAATATTCCTAAATGTCATACTTGAGTAAAAGTATAGATACCTTAATAGAAAGTTACTCAAGTAAAAGTGAAAGTCACCCAGTAAAATACTACTAGAGTAAAATTCAAAATGTATTTGGTTTAAAATATACTTTAGTATCAAAAGTAAAAGTATAAATAATTTCAAATTCCTTATATTAAGCAATCCAGACTGCACCATTTGTTTGTTATCAAAATGTACTGATAGCCATGGGCACACTCCAACACTCAGACATCATTTACACATGAAGCATTTGTGTTTAGTGAGTCCACCAGATCAGAGGCAGTAGGGATGACCAGGGATGATCTCTTGAAAACGTGCGTGAATTGGACCATTTTCCTGTCCTGCTAAGCATTTAAAATGTAACGAACACTTTTGGGTGTCAGGGAAAATGTATAGAGTAAAAAGTACATCATTTTCTTTAGGAATGTAGTGAAGTAAAAGTAAAAGTTGTCAAAAATATAAATAGTAAATAAATAGACACCCCCCAAAAAACGACTTAAGTGTAACGCTTGTCGTGGTTGGAAGAAGAGGAGGACCAATGCGCAGCGTGGTAAGTGTCCATATTGTATTAATACGAAAAATGAACACTGAACAAAAACAATAAAACGTAAATCGAACACTCCTGTACTGTGAAACAAAAACACAGAACAGAAAAATGTCACCCACAAAACACAATGAAAAACAGGCTACCTAAATATGGCTCCCAATCAGAGACAACAACTGACACCTGCCTCTGATTGAGAACCATACTAGGCCAAACACATAGAAATAGAACAATAGAACAAAACATAGAAAAAACGACATAGAATGCCCACCCCAACTCACGCCCTGACCAAACTAAAATACAGACATAACAAAGGACCTAAGGTCAGAACGTGACATTAAGTATATTTTTACTTAAGTAGTTTACACCACTGGCTATAGGCCCTACTCCTGATTAGACTGATAGGCTTTAAATCCCCCCATTCAAATTATCATGAAAATTATGAAGTTAACTATACTTTCTATCGCCATTTTTTACTTTTAACTTCTAACGCAGTAGGGATAATAACCCACTGGGCACAGACTTAAATTCCACATTGGTTCAACATAATTTCATTGAATTGACGTGGAAACAAAGTTGATTCAACCAGTGTGTGCCCAGTGGGAAGGAACACACAAGACACACAAGGGCAACTACGGGTTAACGCTCGATCGAGCCCCTAATTTTAGAAAGAAGATAAAAAGCAGAGTCTATATGGAAACTAGTGACACGTTGCCACTTATCAAACCAAGTTTTTTGCATGGATGGATTTGGCTGGCAGCAGACTGGGCTGTGGGTGAAGCAGGCCTGGTACTGGTGGCAGCAGGCTTAGCACTGGAGGAAGCAGGTTGGGTCCATTGCATAGTCCTCAAAATCAGTCTCTTCCAAGTCAGGGTCCATGTCCTCCAGGCCTTCCCAGTCCACACACCAATCAGCTCTCCTGAAAACAAAAAAGGCAACAGAATGCAAAACAAGAAAAATAGATGAATATGATTACGCACAATATCTTCATCAAATCGAAACACTGACCCATAGTTTTGTTTCTGCCATGTTTTAGTGGATGTAATGATATTAGTTAAGAAATGACAGTGTGTTATGTACTGTCTCTTAAAGGCTATAGCAGAGGAGACCTGGTGCCCTGAGGTCTTCACAGTGGTGTGTGACGCTATAGGCTGTGTCTTTCTTCCAAAGAATGAGAAGCTATACATGATTGGGTTTTGAAACATGGACATGGAGATGGTGATTGGACATGGTTGACAGCCTAACGTGAGTAAAATAGAGCCATAAGAGAGCCTGCTAAATGACAGACGTGTAATGTAAATGTCTTAGTAATGTAAATGTTTTTCGATAAAAATGTGTTTCTCTACTACTTCTAATTATTTATTTATCTTATGTTTTTCTAATGTCGAACTCATTTGTGTGGCAACTCATTTGAATGAGATTAATTTAAATCAAGTTGACAGCTGCCTCTCTCTTCCTGTTCTACTCTCATGTGTTGGAATCTATGTATACTTAAGCAGTGGGGCTGAAAATAAGCCTTTTCCCTGGGTTCTCTCTCTCTCTCACCCACCCCAGTGCCCATGTATCTTAATCCCTTTTGCTTTAGTTTGAATTCAAATTGCCTCTTGCTCACAGTCTCTGCCTCATGGGGTCAATGGTCACATAACAACAACAAGGAGAGTAAAGGAACAGGAGCAATGGTAGGAGCTCCTCTCATCTACCTCATGTCATTTCTCCTCTCCTCTCCCTCAAGTCATTTCTCCTCTCCTCTCCCTCATGTCATTTCTCCTCTCCTCTCCCTCAAGTCATTTCTCCTCTCCTCTCCCTCATGTCATTTCTCCTCTCCTCTCCCTCATGTCATTTCTCCTCTCCTCTCCCTCAAGTCATTTCTCCTCTCCTCTCCCTCAAGTCATTTCTCCTCTCCTCTCCCTCATGTCATTTCTCCTCTCCTCTCCCTCATGTCATTTCTCCTCTCATCTCCCTCATGTCATTTCTCCTCTCCTCTCCCTCATGTCATTTCTCCCCTCCTCTCCCTCATGTCATTTCTCCCCTCCTCTCCCTCATGTCATTTCTCCTCTCCTCTCCCTCATGTCATTTCTCCTCTCCTCTCCCTCAAGTAATTTCTCCTCTCCTCTCCCTCAAGTCATTTCTCCTCTCCTCTCCCTCAAGTCATTTCTCCTCTCCTCTCCCTCATGTCATTTCTCCCCTCCTCTCCCTCATGTCATTTCTCCTCTCCTCTCCCTCATGTCATTTCTCCTCTCCTCTACCTCATGTCATTTCTCCTCTCCTCTCCCTCATGTCATTTCTCCTCTCCTCTCCCTCATGTCATTTCTCCTCTCCTCTCCCTCATGTCATTTCTCCTCTCCTCTCCCTCATGTCATTTCTCCTCTCCTCTCCCTCATGTCATTTCTCCTCTCCTCTCCCTCATGTCATTTCTCCTCTCCTCTCCCTCATGTCATTTCTCCTCTCCTCTACCTCATGTCATTTCTCCTCTCCCTCATGTCATTTCTCCTCTCCTCTCCCTCATGTCATTTCTCCTCTCCTCTCCCTCAAGTCATTTCTCCTCTCCTCTACCTCATGTCATTTCTCCTCTCCTCTCCCTCAAGTCATTTCTCCTCTCCTCTCCCTCATGTCATTTCTCCTCTCCTCTCCCTCAAGTCATTTCTCCTCTCCTCTCCCTCATGTCATTTCTCCTCTCCTCTCCCTCATGTCATTTCTCCTCTCCTCTCCCTCAAGTCATTTCTCCTCTCCTCTCCCTCATGTCATTTCTCCTCTCCTCTCCCTCATGTCATTTCTCCTCTCCTCTCCCTCATGTCATTTCTCCTCTCCTCTCCCTCAAGTCATTTCTCCTCTCATCTACCTCATGTCATTTCTCCTCTCCTCTCCCTCAAGTCATTTCTCCTCTCCTCTCCCTCAAGTCATTTCTCCTCTCCTCTACCTCAAGTCATTTCTCCTCTCCCCTGTAACTTGAATCACCTTGCCTCTCATAAACAGAGGAGTACATCTGTGTGTATGTGTATGTGTCTGTCTCTGTACTGTTCACCACCCTGCCAACACAGCCTGTGTTCTAGCCCTCCTTTTCATCATCATGCAGCCAGTGTCTCTTCTAGTCTGGGCCTAAGCAGCTGTCTGGCTGTTTTGTCACTGTTCAAGTGTCCCAATAAGTCAGGCTTAATGCTCAGTCGTCAACATGATGATCCCAGTGTTGGTGATAGCTAGTGACAAGAGGACCAGGGATCTAATCAGTGTGATAACATGGTCAAACCATACCTGATAGTTTCATTAGATTTCCATTAGATGTTATTTTTGCAGGTGTCAACTCTCTATTACAGCTTTATTACCGGTCATATTGACAATGTAATGCCATGCCATCACCTCCCTATGCTGCATAGTCAAATTATTATTATTGTTTTTAATTTTATTTAACTAGGCAAGTCAGTTAAGAACAAATTATTATTTATAATGACAGTCTACCCTGACCAAACCTTCCCCTAAGGTGCTGGGCCAATTGTGCGCAGCCCTATGGGACTCCCGATCACGATACAGCCCGGGATCGAACCAGGGTCTGTAGTGACGTCTCTAGCACTGCGATGTAGTGCCTTAGACCGCTGTGCCGCTTGGGAGCCCCAATTACATGAGGGGGAATCAGATTGCTATAGGAAATGTGTTTAGTCTGTGCACCATGAGCTAGCTAGTGTACAGATTGAGTTGGCAAACCCCAGATCACAGCCTCTTTTTTTAGGCAATGATTAAATGATTAAATCGTGATGATATCTGATCAAACACCATTTAATAATTTTTTCTCTGATAACATGTATTTTATTCAAAGACAGCCTCATGGATAAAAACCAATAAGCTTTGCTATCCGGTGGATGCAGTCAGTGGGCTACCGATCATTCATCTGTCTGACAAATAGGACTTTTTCATCCCATTTGCTGTGTTTTATTCCTGGCCATCTGGCGTTAACATTGCCCTAAAAGTCTCTCTAACTCCCTAAACTGCCCCATAAGTATGACAAGCACGTCATTGATGACTGGCGGAGCATCAGAGTGGCTGAACGATGGTTATTTGCTTGCATAATTAAAGATTGCATCTGTTTGAGATTGCATTTGCGTTCAGTATTGGCCCCATGTCTCTGCAGTGATTTATCTGTAGAGAGCCAGGGATGTGAAGGCAGAGTGAATCAGGGGAGGATTGTAACCCCTGGGCAGCAGTAGAACAGGTGGGCCTGCCTGCAGAATGGGTCTTACTGGGAACACTGCTCTCGGCTTTCCTCAAGACCAGGTCAATTCATGATGGGGAGCATCATGCCCATACTGACTGATGCTGTATTAGATGTATTTTATATTCATACAATCATCCATAGAATCATATACTTACATTTAATGATTGTGTTATTGGTATTTTAACAACAATATTGGTACTATTGGTCCAAGAGTGGCATTTCATTACTCACAAACAGCAACTAAAATGTTGAATTATATGGCAAACTATTCTACATTTAAGATTGTTTGCTTGATTTTCAGGGTCTTAGCCATTATTCACTCTCTCTGTTTTGTCTGAAACAAATAAGGCTTAGAGAGAAGAGCAAACAAGCACAAGGGAGGGGGTTGCTGCCTGGAGCGGACCAGGGGCCGAGGGCTGCCATGAGTGTGTGTGACAGAGGTGAGGGAGGCCATGGCTTCCTGTGGCAGTGTGGTTATGGGGAGGTTGGGTGGTGGGGAACCGGTATGCAAAATACACAGCGTTAGTCCGCCACCCAAACCTCACTTGGAGAGAAGTGAGATGGATGGTAGGTGCAGCACCTGAGAGCTGATTTTCTCACACACTGTCAGTTCCAGTCTATGGGCCAATCTATCTTCCCTGCCCTGGTGCCTCGGTGCCTCGTCCTCCTCCTGCCCCCCCAGTCAGCGTTGGCTAACCACAGCCACCGACTGCTATGGTTCCTGCAAAAAAAACTCCACCCTTAGAACCCAGAGGGCATGGAGGAGAAAAGGCTTCAGATAGGTAATCTTGTAACAATCTGTTTTTATTAAGTAAATCCCACACCAGTTTTTTTTTTACAAACTCCAGTCCTCAAGTACCCCCAACAGCACATATTTTTGTTGTAGCCCTGGACAAGTACATCGGATTCACCTTGTCAACTAATCATCAATCGTCAAATTTACTTTAGACAGATGGCAATGTTGTCAATAGCTAGCAAAGTTCGTCAAAAATAGCTGGCAATGCTAACGTTAGCTAGCTAAAATCCGGTGGTCAATCTTAGCTAGCTAGCTAAAGTCAATCTGGTGACATCACAATGACGACAAAAGGTTTTCCTACTAATTATTTGCCTCCTTTAGGAATGTAATTGTATTTCCAAGCCACCGTAATGGATTTTAGATTCAATCTTCATCAGCGCCAATTGACACTGCATTGAGTAGAATGCTCAGTCGTGCTTCAGTCCTATTAACTAATGTTACGAAACGTACAACCCATGAATAGCATGAGTGGGTGGATTTAGAATGCCATTACTAGATTAACTGTGCTCAGAGGTTTTCTAACTTCTTATTACAAGAAGTGTGTCATCAGTACATATTTTTTTTGTAATACATGCCATTTCAGTGATGGTAGATAATAGCATTGTTGGTATTATCACTATGACTCCAGCAAATCCTTATGAGACATACTGATGCTGTGACCTGTTCCTATAGTTACTGCTAAACTAACATAAGTTAATGTGGGGGCAGGATGTTATGGTTTTTTATCTCAAGTTATTAAATGATTTTTAATAGCATTTCAGGTACTGTTAGTTAGTTAGTACTATACCTTTATCCCAGAGGTTGTAGAGGCCTCAAGGTTACCTGTCTTCCTGACTCCAGGAGTGTTGTTGTGGTCAGGAAAGATGTATGGTGACAGGCATGTCCCCTTTAACCCAGTCACCCCCACTCACAGTCCCTGTCCCCCTGTTAATCAGAGGGTGCTGCGCTGCTCCTCTTCTCCCCTTTTTGCTGTTTGCAACTCTTTTTACATTATCCAGCCCCATTGGGGATGTGTAATTCTCCTCTAATCGTTAAACCTTCCTTTGCCAGTCTAGTAAGTACTGTTAGCACTTTGTCGGATAGAGATTGTAGCAGTAACATGGAAGGATCAGTGAAATTTTGCTGGAATGTCTGAGTCCCTGTCTCACAAGTACCACAAGTATGTCCCCTCACGTTGAGAGAGAGAGAGAGAGAGAGAGAGAGAGAGAGAGAGAGAGAGAGAGAGAGAGAGAGAGAGAGAGAGAGAGAGAGAGAGAGAGAGAGAGAGAGAGAGAGAGAGAGAGAGAGAGAGAGAGAGAGAGAGAGAGAGAGAGAGAGAGAGAGAGAGAGAGAGAGAGAGACGAAGGCATTGTGTCATTTCAGTGCGCCATGTGGCAGCATCACAGGACAATTTCAGCAACCTCCATGCCAAGATTAGTTCTCCCTTGAGCTTTCAACGGGTGCATCAGATTTCATCTAGGAAGAGCTGTATGTGCAGATGCTCTTACACTACACACATATGCATAGACACACATACACACACCACACATGCACACTTATAAACACAAAACACAAATTACAATAACTCAAATTTGTTTTTAAATAGGATGAGTACATTCGTTTTTGTGCATGGCAGTAGCATGAATACAGCATCTGTCTATGACCTTGAATGTACACTCCCCCCCTCAACCAGGAGGGGAAGTAGGGAAGATCAGATGGATGCTTATATTGTAGATTATACCCCCCCTCCCTCCCCCCAGAGACCCATAATGCGCTCAGCATTTGTTTTACTGCCATAATGTATATCTGTAAGAGTCTGGGATTAACCCCTGAGAAGCGTTAGGCTACACATGACGTTACACATAACAATACAGAGTCCCAGATAACAACAAATGTTCCCACAACTTTCGAGAACGTTCGCTTAAGTGTTGCATTAGGTCATTTGCTAAAATGTTCATATGAATGTTCCCGTGATGTGCAAGGAATGTTTCCCAGAGACCATTCCCTTAATGTCAAATGGAATTTACCCAGAACGTGGTAACATTGTTCTCAGAACTTAAGATATTAATGTTCTAGACACGTTTCATGGGAATGTTGCAAGAAAATTTGTGTCCAGTTTTCTGTGGGTTAGGAGAATATTCCATCAACGTCACACCAAATATACACAGAACATGGTTGCCATGTTCTTAGTACATAAGATATTAATGTTCTAGACACGTTAAATGAGAACGGTGCAAGAACATTCATGTGTCCAGTTTTCTGTGGGTTAGGATGATATTCCATTAACATCCCACCAAATATACAAAGAACATGGTGGCCAAGTTTTCAGTATAATGAAAAGCATGAGCTGGCGCACACCCAGAAAATGTTTGTGTGCTGAGGTGCTGACTAACGGTGAGTAAACTGTAGGCTATAAAAATAAAGAGTTGCACACTCTATATACAAGCTCCAAGTAATGTATTGGGTAAACCACCAACGTTTCTGCGTCACTGAGCCTTCTTCAGGGAATATTCCATCAACATCCCACTAAACATACACGGGACATGGTTGCCATGTTTAGAGAACATAAGATTTTAATGTTCTAGACACAATTCATGGGAACCTGGCAAAAACATTGTGTCCAGTTCAGTAAATCTCAGCTCTGTTAAAACTACACTCAAGAAAAACTTGTATTAATCATAGTGATTAAGGAGTATCATTAAAGCAGGTTAATATTCTCCACCAACATTTAACAGCTATACAGAAAGCCCTTAAATTGTTGAAATTAGTCAATCAAATCAATAATGAGAGAATAGTCAAAAGATCTGATACCTTACAAGGATAGGGTGGCGTAGCAGGAAGATCGGGAATCTGTGAACTAAGAGATTGTGAGTTCATATCCCAGTTAAGGCAGTGGTGGGCCGTCAGGGCCTGCAAGGCCTTCTCTGCTGGCCTAAACATCATCAGAATATATATATTTTTTAAATATATTTTCCCACAAATATGTATTAAATTATTCCCCAGAGTAAGAGTTATACTCTTAATTTCATAGCTTTCCTCTTGGTTGCACTGCTTCCAGCCCCAGGTTGAGATTTGGAGGGCTGGTCTTTATGTTAGATCTTTTATCCAATCATATTCAGCCATCATGTGTTGCCAGGGGTCTAAAATCTGCCCTCAGGCCTTCAGAATCAACAGTGCGGGCGCTTGTAGCTTAAAGTGAATGGAAATAAAAAATTTGTGTCAACCAATCAGCGTTAGAGTTGGCTATTGTACGCCTGCTGGCTGGCTCCAGTGTTACACAGGAGCCAGCTAGCAGGCGTAGTGCGTCCACGTCTTTTGATTGGATTACCAATATTGAGAGGCAGGTCCTATGGGCAGGTCTATGCAGATCTAGGAAACTGAATTTGATAAACGAATTAATTCGCGTTCTACTAAGCTGTTTTTTCAACCCACAATGGCGGAAGGAGTAGAAGATATCGATTTGGTCGAGGATATAATTATAACGCCATTCTCAAGACGAACTTTTCAAGAAAAGTTAGACATTGTAAGGAGAGGTCGCCCGACGCCACAAAGCCTGTCACAGGCGGGAAAGGGGTTCGTTCGCTCGCCACTTTCAAAGTTTCAACTACGAGCGCTGTCAATTGCTCACAGGCTCCGAGAAGCACTGCAAACTGTACTGCTGGGAATGCCTATTATTTGCAAGTGATCGATTTGGTGTTTGGAGCCACACTGGCTTTGCAAACTTGAGTTGTCTGTTAAACACTGTTTACCCAAAAATGTCAATTTGTCAATTTCAAGGTGACGCAACGCCTGGTTATACTGCGTTTCTGTCTAAATGTATAGTGTCTAGAGCCATGGCATAATGATGGTAATAAGAGGTGGATTAATTCGGGTGGGACTGTGTAGTACCTCACTGAAGGCCTAGGCCCCAGGCCCACGGCACGCCACTGAGTTAAGGACATGTTGAATAATAATGACTATGAAAACGCACAATATAATCATGTATGTCAAATATGTCAATTGAAAACATTGTATGTTAAAAGCACTTTGAGCGAGCATCTCAAACAGAGCTGTGAATAGATCAGTGTTTCACCAGTCAGGGCCTTGATGGGCTTGGCAACAGTAACAAGTTTCTTTGGGACCAGGTGATATCCTGACAACTGATACACTGAAATATTGCAAGGTTCCCACGAAATGTGTCTAGAACATTAATATATAATATTGTGAGAACATGGCAACAATGTTCTGTGTATGTTTGGTGGAACATTGATGGGATATTCTCCTAACTGGACACATTAATGTTCTTGCAATGTCTCCTAAAACTAATCTACAACATTAATGTTGTATATTCTGAGAACATTGTAACCACGTTCTAGGTAAATTCTGCTTTTCATTAAGATAATGTTCTCCTAACTTTAACACCAAAACATGCAAAAAAGATTCTCAGAAGGTTTTTGCTAACATAGATAGAATGTTCCCCTAACTAACAGAAACTGGACACTCAAACATTAGTGGTGTAACGGTCGTCTTGTGGTGAATGAGCGGACCAAAGCGCAGCGTGAAATGTTGACATAATGATTTATTTAAACAAACGACGAAACACGAAATTACACTTGATAACCAATCACAGCCATCTTTTTACCAGCAGAGGGCGACCATTTTGAATCCATTTTCAAGTTCACTCTTTTGGTAATGCTTACAAATTGGACCATAACTCTAAAAGTAGCAGAGATCCCATTCTGGAGCTTTGAAATGCCCGTAGAGTATACTATGTGCAACAATATATTGAACATTTTTATTTATTTTCTTCAATATTCATTAATTAATGTAACAAAATAGTTATTGAAATAAAAATACTACTCATATAATAAAGCAAGCGGTAAAGCTTCATATGCTTTTTAGCACCTACAGATTAAGAGTATTAATGGAGTTCAGGCCATGAAACTGTGTGTATAGTAAGTTAGAAAGGTTGACCTAATCAGATAATAGGAGCAGGGTCAGGCTCAGGACAATGAAAATGGACGGGTTGTGATTCTGACATCTAGCTAAACAAAGAGAGGACCATGGACATTCCACAGGGGAAAGGAGGGAAACTCATTGGGGTCATAAAATGTATAGCTGGGGAGGTGACACCTACAAGAGGGTGGTGACCAAAAGGAGGGAAGATTATAAGATGTTTTGTGAACTTTCTAAATCAAATCAAAGTTTATTTGTCACGTGCGCCGAATACAACAGGTGTAGGTAGACCTTACAGTGAAATGCTTACCTATAGGCTCTAACCAATAGTGCCAAAAAGGTATTAGGTGAACAATAGGTAAGTAAAAAAATAAAACAACAGTAAAACAACAGGCTATATACAGTAGCGAGGCTATAAAAGTAGCGAGGCTACAAACAGACACCGGTTAGTCAGGCTGACTGAGGTAGTATGTACATGTCGATATGGTTAAAGTGACTATGCATATATGATGAACAGAGAGTAGCAGTAGTGTAAAAGAGGGGTTGGCGGGTGGCGGGTGGCGGGACACAATGCAAATAGCCCGGTTAGCCAATGTGAGGGACCACTGGTTGGTCGGCCCAATTGAGGTAGTATGTACATGAATGTATAGTTAAAGTGGCTATGCATATATGAAAAACAGAGAGTAGCAGCAGCGTCAAAAGAGGGGTTTGGGGGGGGGGCGCACACAATGCAAATAGTCCGGGTAGCCATTTGATTACCTGTTCAGGAGTCTTATGGCTTGGGGGTAAAAACTGTTGAGAAGGCTTTTTGTCCTAGAATTGGCACTCCGGTGCCGCTTGCCATGGGGTAGTAGAGAGAACAGTCTATGACTGGGGTGGCTGGGGTCTTTGACAATTTTTAGGGCCTTCCTCTGACACAGCCTGGTGTAGAGGTCCTGGATGGCAGGCAGCTTAACCCCAGTGATGTACTGGGCCGTACACACTACCCACTGTGGTGCCTTGCGGTCAGAGGCCGAGCAGTTACCGTACCAGGCAGTGATACAACCAGTCAGGATGCTCTCGATGTTGCAGCTGTAGAACCTTTTGAGTATCTCTGTCTTGGTGTGTTTGGACCATTCTAGTTTGTTGTTGATGTGGACACCAAGGAACTTGAGGCTCCACTACAGCCCCATCGATGAGAATGGGGGCGTGCTCGGTCCTCCTTTTTCTGTAGTCCACAATCATCTCCTTAGTCTTGGTTACGTTGAGGGATAGATTGTTATTCTGGCACCACCCGGCCAGGTCTCTGACCTCCTGCCTATAGGCTGTCTCGTCGTTGTCGGTAATCAGGCCTACCACTGTTGTGTCGTCTGCAAACTTAATGATGGTGTTGGAGTCGTGCCTGGCCATGCAGTCGTGGGTGAACAGGGAGTACAGGAGGGGACTGAGCACGCACCCCTGGGGAGCTCCAGTGTTGAGAATCAGCGTGGCAGATGTGTTGCTACCTGACTGTATCCTTGGTTTTAAACACTTGAAACTTCTCTTGAGCTTTTGGTCTCAATTCCTTATTGCAAAGAGGTTGCAATAGCATTTTTCTTTTTAACATAGTCTTAAAAGAGGCCTGAGTAAGGCCAAAATGTCACAAATGTTTCAACTTCAATTAATTATTTCTCAATTATGCTTTAAGATACATGTCAAATATATGTCAACAAAGGTTCCACCGAAGGTTCCTTCTATTGATTAAATTTTTTTGAAAATCCCCAAAATCTTTTTTGTTCTAGTTTTGTTAGTAATCACCCTACTATAGTGATAATATTAAGCACTATAATAATATTTTATGAAGAAACAACTTGATGGTGCTCAATTGTTATAGAAACATGCTTTGAATGGCTCTAAAGAGAGACAAATGAGTGCGGTGTTGTAATCCTGTACAGTGTCAGATGATGGACAGTGGGATGCCTCTCCTGCACAACACTATGGAGGCTTTCATGTATATATCTAACCTACCTCCACTCTTACGCTACACTAACTCCCTTGTAGGACCTTTTACACTAGTCATTAATTGCAGAGTAATGTTTTGAATTAGCATTCAGCTCCCTAGTGTGGCTGTCTACTGGAACAGTGTAAGTGTTCAGCTGCATTAGATAATGCTTATCATTTACAAATGAGAGGCCAGCAGGCCAACAAGCCATTAGTACACCATGAATAATTTGTGTACGAGACAGGAACAAAGAGGCCCATAGTATATGAGGAATACTAAACATTCAAAATGCATTTTTCCTCAGTCTATTGAAACCTATCCCCAGGGATTTGCACAATCCTCTTAAATTGCAGGGCTTTGCTCTGAGCAAAGTGGACTCTGATTGACTGAAGGTCTTAGGAATGAATAATTTCAAGGCCCCAAGCTATGGGAGCCAACATCATGTTAGCCATGTCCACTGGACTTACTGCTAGGTGTAGGATTTAGAGTTTACTTTCTAGTTACCTTGGTTTGTTTAACATGTGTCTTATTCCTGTCTCTCTTTTTATTGTCTCCATTGTTAGAGCGATTGTAAAAAAAGGAGTGTCGTTTCGCACAGCAACACCCAGTAACTCGTTGTTGTGGGACATCACGCTGGACTCTGGAGCAGATGGCACCATCGCTGTTGTTTGTCAGAGGAAATCTGCCATACCTGGAAAAAGGCAAGTCTGCTGAACATACACAACATTCCCCCCAATATACTATCAGTGAACGCCATTAAACCCACTATGTGTTCAACCATTGGCTGGACCCTTCATGTTTGGCTGCTCATAGACAGCTTTACACATACTCTTGAATAAACATTACTGTACTGTATAAGGTGTTAATGCCATGGGTTTGTTAGTTAATTAATTTTAATAGTAGTGTACATGATACAGAGGGTTAGTTACTTCCATTTTGCCTGAGTAAGTTGAAAATAGTTTGCAAAATAGTATGTGATACAATGAGTAGGCTAACGACTAGAATAAATAACACTCACACACAATGGCATTTTGACTGGGGCTTAGGCTATCTGACCTGAGAAGAAATCTGATGCTATACAAGCACAGGTCTACTGCTGAGAAAAGCTTAAGTAAATCTGCTTCTTAAAGAGGCCACTGTCCTCACAAGTCATTAAGTAGTGCTACGTCTGTAAGAAAATCTCTGGAAGTCTCTAATTGCTTATCTACACTGAGTGTACAAAACATTAAGGATACCTGCTCTTTCCATGACATAGACTGACCAGGTGATTCCAGGTGAAAGCTGTGATCTCTTATTGAAGTCACTTGTTAAATCCACTTCAATCAGTGTAGATGAAGGGGAAGATACAGGTTAAGGAAGGATTTTTAAGCCTTGAGACAATTGAGACATGGATTGTGTATGTGTGGGCAAGACAAAATGGGCAAGACAAATTATTTACAGTGCCCTTGAACGGGGTAGGGTAGTAGGTGCCAGGCATTCTTGACGTTCCTGACACCGGTTTGTGTCAAGAACTCCAACACTGCTGGGTTTTCACTCTTAACAAAGGGTGGTTGGGGGGGGGGGGGGGGGGGGGGGGTTCTTAATGTTAGGAAGGTGTTTTTTATGTTTTGTGTATAGTTCACATGAAGGGGCTCCCGAGTGGTGCAGTGGTCTAAGACACTGCATCTCAGTACAAGAGGTGTCACTGTAGTCCCTGGTTTGAATCTAGGCTGCATCACATCTGGCTGTGATTGGGAGTCCCATTGGGCGGCGCAATTGGCCCAGCGTCGGGGTAGGCCGTCATTGTAAATAAGAATTTGTTCTTAACTGACTTGCTTAGTTAAATAAAAAAAAGTATTTCTGTTCCCTTTTCAGTATATTAAAGTATTTCTGTTCCCTTTTCAGTATATTAAAGTATTTCTGTTCCCTTTTCAGTATATTAAAGTGTTTCTGTCTCCTTTGCAGTATGTTGTTAAGACTTTGGGCAAATACTAAACAATTATTATTATTAACAATTAATTAAACATTAGTGTGCCCAGTCAATGTGAATATGTGGCTTTGTTAATACCTCTTCCGTTCCTAGAAGCCTGTGGGATCTGTTTCTGGTACCATTGCTGCTGTCACAAAGACATCTGGAGTCATGGTGCTCTTTCTGAAGTGTAACCTTTACCTTGCTTGAGGACAATACACCAGATGTAGGAATCTGTCCATGAAGGAACAGGACCTTCCATTGACATTCCATGTATTTGACCAACTCTGTGACTTGGCTGACCTTTATGATCTGGTGTGGCTCCAGGTATTTATAGCCTATGAGATGTTCCTGTGAATTTAAAGGTGGTACATCTTTGTATTTTGTCATTTTAATTGAAGCATTATGGCGTCCATGATTGCATTGAGCGTGGCAAGCAGGAAACACTTCACACTGATAAGCACGGAGTGATAGAAACACTGACCTGGTAAAAGGTCAGTTATTATTGTGTCGACCTCATTTTCTTGTTTTCCCCATGTGATGGGGATTAGTCCATTCTTTATCAAAGAAGTTTTTGTGAACATATTTGTGGATGAAGAATCGTTTGTTAGGGATAATCCATCTTAAAATGTAATTTAACTTACTAGACCCCCTGCAGGGGCTGTCTAATGTCACACATCTTTGGGTTTTTTATGGACTTTGTCTCTCAGCTTCCTAGCGCACTGTGAGTGTTTATGCGGCTATCTGGATATTAAGGAATTTTTATCCTCTGTTTGACAATACATTGCAACAGATCATCAGACTTAAGATGGCCACTTAGTGAGAGTGCTGTCCCTTTAATAATCTGGGGTTTGGAGTACTTCACTGCTTCACCCACAAGAATGACAGAAGGCTATAATGGTGTCCCCCTTTTCACTGTAATGCCAGATTAAAACAGCAAAATCCGTTTTAATGTATACTTTAGGGGATAGAGACCCTCTTGCACATCTTGTTTTGATACTAGACTAAAACACTGTTACGGTTGGTTTGTGTTTCAGTGTGTTTTTGTGCAATATTCTAAGATTATTCAATTACAGTAAATCTCTCTTGTTACGTCTTTACATATGGTGTGCAGAATTAAAAAAGCTCTTAGAGAAATGATAGAGAACTCATCAGAAGTAGCTTTGTGCTTGCATTTGGCTTTGAAGGGACACACACAGTACATTTTAAAATATTTGACAGTTGGTTGTGTGTAAGTGTTTGATGTGGCGAAGGTGTGCCACCCTCCCTTCGACCGTCTTACTTGAGAGTGAGTGGATGTGGTCCTATTCAGTAGTGTGTTTCACAGGGAGTTGCAATGACAAAGGGATAGGATGGATACTCTTTATTGTCAATGTTCCAGCTGCGCAAATTGTGCAATATTCCAGCTGCGTAATATTACAAGTCAAGGGAGATCTCATGAATTCATGGCACCTCACTTGACTCCGAGTTCAAAGTCCATAGTTAAAAGCTGTCTAAACCCATCACCGCACTTACCCATTCTTGTAAATCCCCATGTTTATGATGATGATCTAAAGTACTGTCAGTTAAAACAGGCCGAACACTTTCAGTAATGCTTTAAAGATGTTTCGCTTTAGACTTTGAACCGATTCATCAGATTAGAGGGGATCCTATCCAAGTCCTATTCAAGGCATTATCATATACATTGAGAGGATCAGGCTATCAGAGAACTTTGCTGCTACAAGCTATCTATCCTATTTAGCCCATGCGTGCATTCTCCTTCAGCCTGATGCCTGCAGTGGCATGTGTGTCTGTTCAGGGGTAATAGGTTTCAGTGGAGCCGGGAGATTGTCCATCTCATTAATCTGTCTCACAATCAAATCCCTGATGCTCATTTGACATGCTCAGCTAGTCATACCTTACATGTGCACAAACAATGTGATTACTTTACAGTAACAGGAAATTAATGTGGGAAAGAATATTAAATGACACCCTCTATGTGGATAATCTTGTTTTATGCTACTGGCGGTGAGAAGATAAAGTGTTTTGTTGTTATTTTGATGAAGGACAAAAGACCAAGGAAATAAGTCATTATTGGATATTAAAACAGACTGAAAAAAACTATAAATGAAAAACAGAATCATAAATGAGTTGTTTTCTTATTAGGCATGTGTAGGAAGTCACTTTGACAATGCTGGTTTTGTTTATTATACTAAACATACGGTACATGTAAGACATAAGCTTTTACAATGCAGTGAAGTCTATCACAGATTGAAGGTTAGGGTTAATAAACTGGATTCCTCCTGTTTTCCTCCTCGGTTTAAACAACGCTTCGGAATCAGAATCACCTTTATTCACCAAGTACATTTACATACACTCCACATTTTACTTGGTGATATGGTGCTGCTAGTGATTGACAACATTTAGAGATAAAATACAGACAGGGAAGTTTAAACAAAGTGTACATACATTATATACAACTAGGGCGAGTGAGCATAGAGCTATAAGAGGATGAGCAGTGGATATACAGTGGTTGTGCAATTTTACAATATCAGTTTGAATACAGTACCAGTCAAAAGTCCGGACACACCTACTCATTCAACGGTTTTTCTTTATTTTTTACTATTTTCTACATTGTAGAATAATAGTGAAAACATCAAATATTGAAATAACACATGGAATCACGTAGTAACCAAAAATGTGTTAAACAAATCAAAATATATTTTATATTTTATACTCTTCAAAATAGCCACCCTTTGCCTTGATGACAGCTTTGCACACTCTTGGCGTTCTCTCAACCAGCTTCATGAGGAATGCTTTTCCAACAGTCTTGAAGGAGTTCCCACATAACCTGATCACTTGTTGGCTGCATTTCCTTCACTCTGTGGTCCAACTCATCCCCAACCATCTCAATTGGGTTGAGGGCGGGTGATTGTGGAGGCCAGGTCATCTGATGCAGCACCATTAGCCAAAGTACAGTCATTGGATAATGAAATAGACTAACTACGATCACGTATATCCTACCTTCGGGACATAAAAAACTGTAATATCTTATGTTTCAGCGAGTCGTGGCAAAACAACGACATGAATAACATACAGCTGGCAGGTTTTACGCTGTATCGGCAGCATAGAACAGCCGCCTCTGGTAAGACAAGGGGTGGCGGTCTATGTATATTTGTAAACAACAGCTGGTGCACGAAATCTAATGAAGTCTCAAGGTTTTGCTCGCCTGAGGTAGAGTATCTCATGATAAGCTGTAGAACACACTATTTACCAAGAGAGTTTTCATTTATATTCTTTGTAGCTGTCTATTTACCACCACAAACCGATGCTGGCACTAAGACCACACTCAATGAACTGTATACAGCCATAAGCAAACAGGAAAACACTCATCCAGAGGCGGCGCTCCTAGTGGCCGGAGACTTAAATGCAAGGAAACTTAAATCCGTTTGACCTCATTTCTACCATCATGTTAAATGTGCAACCAGAGTGAAAAAAACTATAGACCACTCCACACACAAAGATGCGTACAAAGCTCTCCCTCGACCTCCATTTAGCAAATCTGACCATAATGCTATCCTCCTGATTCCTGCTTACAAGCAAAAACTAAAGCAGGAAGGACCAGTGACTCGGTCAATAAAATAGTGGTCAGATGAAGCAGATGCTAAGCTACAAAACTGTTTTTTGTTTTGTAGTCCAGCACAGACTGGAATATGTTCCGGTATTCTTCCGATGGCATTGAGGAGTGCACCACATCAGTCACTGTCTTCATCAATAAGTGCATCAATGACGTCGTCCCCACAGTGATTGTACGTACATACCCCAACCAGAAGCCATGGATTACAGGCCACATCCGCACTGAGCTAAAGGGTAGAGCTGCCGCTTTCAAGGAGCAGGACTCTAACCCGGAAGCTTATAACAAATCCTGCTAGGACCTCCGACGAACCATCAATGCAGGACTAAGATTGAATCGTACTACACTGGCTCTGACGCTCGTCAGATGTGGCAGGGCTTGCAAACTATTACAGACTACAAAGGGAAGCACAGCCACGAGCTGCCCAGTGACAAGAGTCTACCAGATGAGCTAAATTAATTCTATGCTTGCTTCGAGGCAAGCAACACTGAAACATGAATGAGAGCATCAGCTGTTCCGGACAACTGTGTGATCATGCTCTCCGTAGCCGAAGTGAATAAGACCTTTAAACAGGTCAACATTCACAGGGCCAGATGGATTACCAGGACGTGCACTCTGAGCATGCGCTGACCAACTGGCAAGTGTCTTCACTGACATTTTCAACCTGTCCCTGTATGTTTCAAGCAGACCACCATAGTCCCTGTGCCCAAGAACACTAAGGTAACCTGCCTAAATGACTACCGATCCGTAGTACTCACGTATGTAGCCATGAAGTGCTTTGAAAGGCTGGTCATGGCTCACATCAACATCATTATCCCAGAAACCCTAGATCCACTCTAATTTGCGTATCGCCCCCAACAGATCCACAGATGATGCAATCTCTATTCCACTCCACACTTCCCTTTCCCACCTGGACAAAAGGAACACCTATGTGAGAATACTATTCATTGAATATAGCTCAGTGTTCAACACCATAGTGCCCTCAAAGTTCCTCACTAAGATAAGAACGTGGGACTAAACACCTCCCTCTGCAACTGGATCCTGGACTTCCTGATGGGTAGGTAACAACACATCCGCCACGCTGATCATCAACAGGGGGGCTCCTGAAGGGTGTGTGCTCAGTCCCCTCCTGTACTCCCTGTTAACTCATGACTCCAACACCATCATTAAGTTTGCAGATGATACAACAGGCCTGATCACCAACAACGATGAGACAGCCTATAGGAAGGAGGTCAGAGACATAGCCGTGTGGTGCCAGAATAACAACCTCTCCATCAATGTGAACAAGACAAAGGAGATGATTGTGGACTACAGGAAAAGGAGGACCGAGCACGCCCCCATTCTCATCGACGGGGCTGTAGTGGAGCAGGTTGAGAGCTTCAAGTTCCTTGGTGTCCACATCACCAACAAACTATCATGGTCCAAACACACCAAGACAGTTGTGAAGAGGGCACGACAAAGCCTATTTATAAGGGCACAAGGCGAGACCCAGATGCAGACACAGGAGACAGATGGTTGACTCCAAGATGTTTATTAACAATCCAAAAGGGGTAGGCAGGAGAATGGTCGTGGACAGGCAAAAGGTCGAAACCAGTTCAGAGATCCAGAGGTACAGAATGGCAGGCAGGCTCGAGGTCAGGGCAGGCAGAATGGTCAGGCATGCGGAAATGGAGTCCAGAAAACAGGCAAAGGTCAAAACCGGGAGGACTAGTAGAAGAGAATAGAAAAGTAGCAGCACGGGAAAAAACACGCTGGTTGACTTGAATATAAGACGAACTGGCACAGAGAGACAGGAAACACAGGGATAAATACACCAGGGAAAATAAGCGACACCTGGAGTGGGTGGAGACAATCACAAGGACACGTGAAACAGATCAGAATGTGACACTATTCCCCCTCAGGAGACCGAAAAGATTTGGCATGGGTCCTCAGAGTTCTACAGCTGCACCATCGAGAGCATCCTGACTGGTTGCATCACAGCCAGGTATTGCAACTGCTTGGCCTCCAACCGCAAGGCACTACAAAGGGTAAGCTTCCTGCCATCCAGGACCTCCTATACCAGGCGGTGTCAGAGGAAGGCACCAAAATTGTCAAAGACTCCAGCCACCCTAGTCATAGACTGTTCTCTCTGCTACCGCACGGCACACGGTACCTGAGCACCAAGTCTAGGTCCAAAAAGCTTCTTAACAGCTTCTACCCCCAAGCCATAAGACTCATGAACAGCTACTCAAATGGCTACCCAGACTATTTGCATTGCCACCCCCCCCCCCCCCCCCTTTTACGCTGCTGCTACTCTCTGTTTATTATCTATGCATAGTCACTTTAACTCTACCTACATGTACATAGTACCTCAATTACCTCAACTAACCAGTGCCCATGCACCTTGACTCCGGTACCCTCTGTATATAGCCTTGCTACTGTTATTTTACTGCTGCTCTTTAATTATTTGTTACTTTTTTTATTTATTTTTTTAAAAACTTTTTGCCAACATCCGGTGAAATTGCAGAGCGCGAAATTCAAACTACAGTATTATAAATATTTAACTTTCATAAAATCACAAGTGTAATGCATCAAAATAAAGCTGAACTTCTTGTTAATCCAGCCGCGGTATCAGATTTCAAAAAGGCTTTACGGCGAAAGCAAACCATGCGATTATCTGAGGACATCGACCCGCTACAAACACATGAAAAACATATTTCAACCAGGCAGGTGCGACACAAAAGTCAGACATATCGATATAAAAAATGCCTTACCTTTGATGATCTTTTTCTGTTGGCACTCCAAAAGGTCCCAGTTTCATCACAAATGGTCCTTTTGTTCGATAATGTCCTTCTTTATATCCATAATAACTCAGTTTAGCTGGCGCGCTTCAGTCAATAATCCACCCAGTTTCCCTCCATTAAAATGCATACAAAATGAATCCCAAACGTTACTAATAAACTTTTCCAAACAAGTCAAACAACGTTTATAATCAAACCTTAGGTACCCTAATACGTAAATAAACGATACAATTTAAGACGGAGAATCGTTATTGTCTTTACCGGAGAAAAATACCAAAGAACTCGTTCTCTTCCACACGCTTGGAAACACTACAGCCAAAATGGGAGCCACCTAGAAAAACTACAATTTCTGGCTCATTTTTCCAAAAACCAACCTGAAACTTTTTCTAAAGACTGTTGACATCTAGTGGAAGCCCTAGGAACTGCAATCGGGCACGATTTTGCCCTATTATAAAAGTGGCAGTCATTGAAATCAGTGGTAGGATGAAACATTTTTTTGGGGGGGGGATGGTTTGTCCTCTGAGTTTTGCCTTCCATTTCAGTTCTGTTATACTCACAGACATTATCACAGACAACAGTTTTAGAAACTTTAGAGTGGTTTCTATCCAAATCTACCAACTATATGCATATCCTAGCGTCTTGACCTGAGTAGCAGGCAGTTTACTTTGGGCACGCTTTTCATCCGGACGTCAAAATACCGGCCCCTATCCCAAAGAAGTTTTAAGGGCTTGTAAGTAAGCATTTCACTGTAAGGTCTACTACACCTGTTGTATTCGGCGATGTGACAAATACAATTTGATTAGATTTGATCACTCTCCTTCTTGGTCAAATAGCCCTTACACAGCCTAGAGGTGTGTTTTGGGTCATTGTCCTGTTTAAAAACAAATGATAGTCCCACAAAGCGCAATCCAGATAGAATGGCGTATTGCTGCAGAATGCTGTGGTAGCCATGCTGGTTAAATGTGCCTTGAATTCTAAATAAATCACAGACAGTGTCACCAGCAAAGCATCCCCACATCATCACACCTCCGCCTCCATGCTTCACGGTGGGAACCACACATGCAGAGATCATCCGTTCGCCCACTATGCATCTCACAAAGACACATCAGTTGGAGCCAAAAATCTCAAATTTGAACTCATCAGACCAAAGGACAGATTTCCACTGGTCTAATGTCCATTGCTCGTGTTTCTTGGCCCAAGCAAGTCTCTTCCTCTTATTAGTACTCTGGTGGTGGTTTCTTTGCAGCAATTTGATCATGAAGGCCTGATTAATGCAGTCTCCTCTGAACAGTTGACGTTGACATGTGTCTGTTAGTTGAGCTCTGTGAAGCATTTATTTTGGCTGCAATCTGAGGTGAAGTTAACCCTAATGAACTTATCCTCTGCAGCAGAGGTAACTCTAGGTCTTCCTTTCCTGTGGCGGTCCTCATGAGACCAGTTTCGTCATAGCGCTTGATGGTTTTTGGGACTGCACTTGAAGAAACTTTCAAAGTTCTTGAAATGTTCCGCATTGACTGACCTTCATGTCTTATTAAAGTAATGATGGACTGTAATTTCTCTTTGCTTATTTGAGCTGTTCTTGCCATAATATGGACTTGGTCTTTTACCAAATAGGGCTATCTTCTGTAAAACACCCTTACCTTGTCACAACACAACTGATTGGCTCAAACACATTAAGAGGGAAAGAAATTCCACAAATTAACGTTTAACAAGGCGCACCTGTTAATTGAAATGTATTCCAGGTGACTACCTGATCTTTCCTGCATGCTTCCTTGCCCTGCAGTCATGCAGGACCTCGATGGAGGGCAGGTGGCAGCCGATGACCCTCTGCAACCTGGACGATGCTTTGCAGTCTGTCATTGGAGCATATACAATTGATAACAGCCTATAGTGTGTCCCATTGCATATCTGACTGAGGAACCCAGATCCTCCCACCCTCCTCTTTCTGTTCTTTATCGCTTTGCATTTTTCTGTTTACTCTGTGGTTGATGTGTCAGGATCACTGCTGTGCCACCTTGATTACTTTGGGCTTGGCTGTCCCACCTTGCTTGCTTTTCCTTTCTTTTTAAATGCTCACTACCTGTCCCTCTGTAATGTTTATCTCACCGTACTACAGTCACATACTGTATGTATTCTATGTAGTATCAAAGATAATAGCTTGAGCTGAGTGTGTTCCTCTGGCAGTGAGATTCCTCGTCTGATCCTGACTCTTCTATCTTCTCTCAGGCTGGACAGCAGTCTACTGGAGGTGCTACAGATGGACTTTGAGGTAGAGGAGCTGAGCAGCCAATCAGACAGCCAGGTGATCACATGGCACCTGGAGTTGCCACCAAACAACAGGGATGGGGGACAGAAAGAAGGTTCCATGAGGATCTACACAACCCAGAGAGACTTTGTGGGCCTAGCCCCACTTGTCATGGTGAGCACGGACTAACAATTAATTTCTAGCATCCATATGCATATAGTACTTTCACTTGTGACATTTGCTATTGCAAATGTTGTCTTTGGTCTTGGATGTGGCCTCCAGCGTGTGGGTACTGTGACCTAATGCACTCTGTATTCTTGACATTCAAATCACATTGTATTGGTCACATACACATATTTAGCAGATATTATTGCTGGTGTAGCGAAATGCTAATTGATGCCTGTGACATGATTTACCAGGAGGTTGTCAATCTTTGACAGCTGCTTCTCTATTTTTTATTTGTCTGTTTGTGTGTTGTATCTTTTAATATAGGACCCCTGCAATTAATCCATCATATAATCTCTGTCACTAAATAGTGGATGTTATAAATTGTGGGAGCAATTTGCATTACAATATCCAATCTGCCATTAGCCCTTTGTGCTACTACAATCAAGGGGCCCTTGACTTTTAAGCCATTATTGTTTGTTTTCATGAGAGATTTACAATATCTGCCTAGTAATATTTTCAACATCATATCTTTCAAAATGTTCCATCTTTTATGATAATTTGTTTGTCCATTTACTTACCAAAAATTATTTAATAGATATTTGTAAATTCCTGTTTGAGAACAGTAAAAACATTGACTGTCGTTCAGTCACTCTGTCTGTATCATACAATAGACAGTATTTTGAATATGATACAGTTGAAAGGCACTGAAATATAAAGGCATTGGAAACTTGATTTTGGTTTGAAATTTGACACAGCCTGGTCTCATAGACTATATGTAACATAGTAAATGTAAATCCGGCACACTCAAATTAGTATAATATGTATGATTTGGTATGGTTACATAAGACAGAGGCTAGGGCTACTTAAGGAGGGTGTTTGGTGGATGTGTCACGAGAACGTCTAAGAACCCAACGGTTGTGTGTTCGAATCTCATCACGGACAACCTTATAATTTTAGCTAATTAGTAACTTTTCAACTACTTTTTAGCTACTTTGCAACTACTTAGCATGTTATCTAACCATTTCCCTAACCTTAACCCTTTTAGCTAACTCTCCCTTAACCTTTTAACCTAACTCCTAACCTTAACCCTAAGCCCTATCCCTAACCCCTAGCCTAGCTAATGTTAGCCAGCTAGCTAATGTTGGCGCTAGCCAGCTCGCTAAAATTAGCCACAAATTGGAATTCATAACATATTATTTTTGTATCATCATTTGTAACATATTGTACATTTAGAAAATGTGTAACAAATGTTACTTTTGGCTAAATCATAACATATCATACAAAATGTAATTTGTAACGTATCATACAAAATGGATGATGGACATCCACAAATTAACACATATCATACAAATGGAGAGTCTCGGATTTACCTACAAAATAATACGAAATGCTCTGAGACTAGGTTGTTTGATATGGTCCATCTCAATCATGGATTAGATGGTGACCTCAGTCTGCGAGCCATACATGAGGAGATTTGATGTTTGGCCAGAGGGGGCATTAGGTCTAGACTGATCTAGCACTCATTACTATGCTGTTGAATGTTGTTCAATACTGGTTGGAGCTATAGTTATATTGCCAATAAAATAAGGATTTATACTGATTGCTTGTATTTCCTGGCACAGATGTGGTTTCTGGAATTTTGATATCACAGTTTAATTCCAAAATCTATATTTCTACCAGCGATGGGAACTCATAACGTCAGGTCGTGTTTCCACAAGCAATCCTCCCTTGCTCCCGCTTCCTACATACAACAAGCCTACAGTGCCTTCAGAAAGTATTCAAACCCCTTATCTTTTTACACATTTTGTTGTGTTACAGCCTGAATTTAAAATTCATTAAATTGAGATTTTGTGTCACTGGCTCGCACAAAATACCCTATAATGTAATTGTGTTTTTAGAAATGAATAAAAAATTAAAAGCTGAAATGTCATGAGTCAATAAGTATTCAACCCCTCTGGGGGTTGATGGCAAGCCTAAATAAGTTTAGGAGTAAAAATGTGCGAAAACGTGTTTTCAATTGAGTCCATTTATTTTGAATTCAGGCTGTATCATAACAAAATGTGGAATAAGTCAAGGGGTATGAATACTTTCTGAAGGCACTGTATATATTAAGCATCAGTAGTTAGGGGGTTAATATCTCATTAAAACTACACTGAGTGTACAAAACATGCTCTTTCCATGACAAAGACTGACCAGGTAAATCCAGTTGACAGCTATGATCCCTTATTGATGTTAAATCCACTTCAATCAGTGTAGATGAAGGGGAGGAGACAGGTTAAAGAAGGAGTTTTAAGCCTTGAGACAATTGAGACGTGGATTGTATATGTGTGCCAATGAGAGGGTGAATGGGCAAAACAAAAGATTTAAGTGCCTTTGAACAGGGTATGCTAGTAGGTGCCAGTTTGAGTGTGTTAAGAACTGCAATGCTGCTGGGTTTTTCACACTCAACAGTTTCCATTGTGCATCAAGAATGGTCCAACACCCAAAGGACATCCAGCCAACTTGACACAACTGTGGGAGGCATTGGAGTCAGCATGCCTGTGGAACGCCTTCGATGCCTTATAGAATCCATTACCCCAACGAATTGAGTCTGTTCTGAGGGCAAAATGGGGTTCAACTCACTATTAGGAAGGTGTTCCTAATGTTTTGTACACTTAGTGTATAGCCAGACTGATGATGTGTTCCCTTTAGGACTCAGCGATCCTGAACACGGCTGTGCTAACTGGGAAGAAGGTGGTGATGCCTGTCAGGACCGTGGCTGTGGAGGAGGACGGGTCAGTCACTGATGTCTCAGACTTCACCGACTGCAGCTCCACTGATGAGGACATCCTGAAGGTACAGTACAGCAGGCTGCCTGCCACTTGATGCCACAGTGGTACCTAGCATTTACAGTTGTGTAGAAGGTGTATTTGTTTTAAAACCTCATCTTAGTGGTGGAAGTACTTGGCACTTTAACACACACAACAAAAAGAAAGTGAGAGTGTGTTTCTTCAAGGTCTGGACATGAAGATGTCAGACTGAGAGTTGCTAAACACAGAGCATTGCAACACAGAGGTTTTGGGGCTACTCTAACATTCACCTTCATTTCTTTCACTGAGAGCAACTTTAATGTACATACACTCTTAGAAAAAAGGGTTCCAAAAGGGTTCTTTGGCTGTCCTCATAGAACATTTTTGGTTCCAGGAAGAACACGTTTGCACATAGGAGAACCCTTTCCACAGAGGGTTCTACATGGAACACGTTTGGGTTCTACCCGGAACCAAAAAGGGTTCTTCAAAGGGTTCTCCTATGGGGACCTTTTTTGTACAGGTGTCAGTGCCATGACAGGTACTTTGCAGATCTGTGGTGTGAACAAACATGTCCAATAACCAAGGAGGTGATTTGAGGTCATATGAAGCCCAGACTGTTTTGACTGTGGTTAGGAGGGAGTATAGTGCTGGATGTATGTTTGTCCTGTCTGGCTGCAATGAGACAGGAGGGCCATTTAGTGTGGGTGTAAGAGGGGAGGAGAGACTGCTAAAGGCAAAGAAGTTGTACGAAAGTCACCTCTCCACATTCTCTCTACCACATAAGAAAACGAAGAGTGAGTGACACTCCAGTGATGTCCTCCATCAAGCCAATCAGCTGATGAAATGGACACATAACAGGAAATGACAGGGAAACAAAGTAAAGACTAACCTCATATTCCTTTTTGTTATTGTTGCACAATGTCACTTTGTTATTACAGCCATTCGGCCAGTATAAGTATAATTATACAATATAACAAATGCTTATCTGTCACGAGCGTCGTCGGTGGAAATGACAGGACCAAGGTGCAGCGTGGTGAGCGTACATTTCTTTTAATGTTATAAATGTCACCAACAAAACAAGAAATACCAAAACCGACTGTGACGCTGACTAGGGCTATACAAGCCACTAACACAGACAACTACCCACAGCTAAGGTGGATAAACAGGCTGCCTAAGTATGATTCCCAATCAGAGACAACGATAGACAGCTGTCCCTGATTGAGAACCATACCCGGCCAAAACATAGAAACAGAAAACATAGAAATAAAGAAACTAGAATGCCCACCCTAGTCACACCCTAGTCACAAAGCCTCTCTATGGCCAGGGCGTGACATTATCCAAGACACATTTCTTTGTTGTTATTCTGTATTTTAGGAGATCCATTAGTACATGACCACTGGAAATATGTAGTGTCTGTTGTGTAATGTAATATAATGTTTTAGATATGAGATCAGTGGGATTATGATAGTGGCAACAGAATGTAAATCACTGTTCATGCATTTTAAAAAATGTATGACCCTTTATAGTTTCCCCAAGCTGTCTGTGTTTGTTTGCTGATCATATAGCAGTAAGTTTGAGTCGCAAAATTTGCCCTAAGCTTCTTCGTTTAGCGGCTCTACTCAGATATCTTTGCTCTTATGATGCAAGTGAAAAAAAGTATGAGATCTGCAGAGTGATAAATGGCAAGGCTTTATTCCATAAAAATAATTTTGGGCTGAAATGCCAAAACAAGGTCAAATCTGTGATGATAAAGAGGCTTTTAAGAAGTATGGAAACATTTGCCTTGTCAGTTATGTGTGAAGAGAGTAATGGGTACTTTTGTGAAAAAACAATGAGATGAAGATTAATCTGGCACATCAAATATCAAAATCAAGAACAATGACTAATGGTTATTAATAAAAGTCTATTCTCTGTACATTTTTAGGATCTGGTGTTATGAATACAGTGCAACCTTTTAGGATCTGGTGTTATGAATACAGTATACTCACTGTAACCTTTGATGGTTATTTGGAAGATCACTAATCCATGCAGTTGGTACCCACCCTGTCAGCACAGTTACTGATAAATGTTTGTGAGTCGAGAGAAAGATGAAATTCATCTTGTTGACCTAAAAGAGAGATATTTTCACTGCTATGCCACTTGTCTTTCATCACTTCACACACTGTCATTTGTCTTTCTTCACTTCACTCAGTATCAAGGCAGAGTGAGAACATCTCTCTTTCAGGTCAACAAGATGAATTTCATTTGCATCTTTCACTCGACTCACAAACATTTATCAGTAACATCAAATGAAACGTAACTTTCAGACACGTTACAACACTGAATTATATTCTGTGCTATATTCTGTGCTCCATTTTGAGATTGTGTCTTTGGAGCCTTGCAGGAGACTTGGCTCTGCACTGCAAAACTCAACATCGATATAAAAGTATCCTCTGTAGCTCAGTTGGTAGAGCATGGCGCTTGCAATGTCAGGATTTTAGTTTTTTTATTTAACCTTTATTTAAGTAGGCAAGTCAGTTAAGAACAACATTTTATTTACAATGACAGCCTACCCCGGCCAAACCCGGACCAAGTGTGCACCGTCCTATGGTACTCCCAATCACGGCTGGATGTGATGCAGCCTGGATTCGAACCAGGGACTGCAGTGACGCCTCTTAGCACTGAGATGCAGTGCCTTAGACCGCTGCGAAACTCGGGAGGATAGAAAGTTTGATTCCCGGGACAACTGTACTTAAATTATATGTACGCATGACTGTGAATAAAAGTGTCTGCTAAATGGCATATATTATTATATACACTATATACACAAAACCATTCGTGGATTTGGCTATTTCATCTACACCCGTTGCTGACAGTTGTATAAAATCAAGCACACCGCCATGCAATCTCCATAGACAAACATTGGCAGTAGAATGGCCGGTACTGAGGAGCTCAGTGACTTTCAACGTGGCACCGTGATAGGATGCCACCTTTCCAACAAGTCAGTTGGTCAAATGTCTGCCTTGCTAGAGCTTCCCTGGTCAATTGTAATTGTTATTGTGAAGTGGAAACGTCCAGGAGCAACAACGGCTCAGTTGTGAAGTGGTAGGCCACACAAGCTCACAGAATGGGACGACTGAGTGCTGAGGTGCGTAGCGCACAAAAATTGCCTGTCCTCTGTTGCAACACTCACTACCGAGTTCCAAACTGCCTCTGGAAGCAACATCAGCACAAGGACTGTGCGTCGGGAGTTTCATGAAATGGGTCTCCATAGCCGAGCAACCGCGCACAAGCCTAAGATCACCATGCACAATGCCAAGCGTCAGTTGGAGTGGTGTAAAGCTCACCGCCATTGAACTCTGGAGCGTCTGATGGACGAATCTAGGTTTGGCAGATGCCAAGAGAATGCTACCTGCTCGAATGCATAGTGCCAACTGTAAAGTTTGGTGGAGGAGGAATAATGGTCTGGGGCTGTTTTTCATGGTTCGGGCTAGGCGTCTTAGTTCCAGTGAAGGGAAATCTTAACGCTACAGCATACAATGACATTCTAGACGATTCTTTGTCAACCGACTTTGTGGCAACAGTTTGGGAAGGCCCTTTCCTGTTTCAGCATAACAATGCCTCCGTGCACAAAGCGAGGTGTATATAGAAATGGTTTGTCGAGATCAGTGTGGAAGAACTTGACTGGCCTGCACAGAGCCCTGACCTCAACCCCATCGAAAACCTTTGGGATGAATTGGAATGCCAACTGTGAGCCAGGCCTAATCGCCCAACATCAGTGCCCAACCACACTAATGCTCTTGTAGCTGAATGCTGCAGGGACTTGCTTTCAACTTCCAACATCCAGTGGAAAGCCTTCCCGGAAGTGTCGAGGCTGTTATAGCAGCAAAGGAGGTATCAACTCCATATTAATGTCCATGATTTTGGAATGAGATGTTCGATGAGCAGGTGTCCACATACTTATGGTAATGTAGTGTATATTAAATATTTTGGGGAAATGATTTGATTATGTTGCCATGTTAATATGGAAGGGTTTGTGACTCAATGAGCGTTAACTAATATGGCGTATTTTGGAGATGAGAGGACGAGGACTCTTACCTGGGAGCCTCAGGCTGAACAGATGCTCTCAGATTAAGGATGATTGTCTGACCTCGTCTACCGCCTGGATGAAAACTCTTGATGATCTCATTGAAAAAAGATCAGTGCATAATAGCACGGACAGTTGTTCATAACTTTGCATAACTGCATTGTGGGCCCTAATGTTACATAAGTGCTTGATTAGATGAGGTAGCTGCAGCACCTTTCTACTCCCTTTCCAACTCAATTCTCCATGTTGAATCGGGGTAGAGTCATTTAACCAGAACACCATTTTAGTTAATGAGTGCAAGGTAATTATTGTCACAGGATGTCACAGGACCCCCCACAACCAACAGGACATTACTCTGACAGTCCATCTTCTAATTGCTAAATTCATGAATAGGTAGATAAGCAATCTCTGCCATTTGCATTCCTCCTTGAGCTGTCTGTCAAAGTCAGTGACATTTTTTTCTGCTACCCTGAGCACTTACGGGAGCCAATGACAACTGTATTTCAATGCTCCGTAAATTATCCAATTGATTAAAGCAAGGGATGTTGATAGAACCAAGCCGACTGCGCTGTGTCTTCCAGGGTTTCAAAAAGCACATGAGATTTGTCAATGGGCTGACAGAAACTACTCGCCAAGGTTACATTCAATTAAAATGTAATGAATGTGTTTTCTGTGTGTTTTGATGTCCAATATAGCACAGTGTGTTATTGGATTAACATACATTTGCAATGTTATATCTTGTTATGGCCCGTGCTTTGTGTTTAGTGTGAATGTTTATTACAGCTGTTTGACTATTATTTTACTATATTATTACCATAGTGGAGCAAGTTACAGCAGAACGATTTGTTGAGTTCATTAAAGCTTAGGCAACTATTTGTCTATGTTAAGGATAACTTAGAGCCTGGTTTCATTATCTCTCCTTTTCATTAGTGTAGCTAAGCATCTCATATAAAATCTCTGTGTCATATAATGACCAGAACAGTCACATTTTCACACCATTTGATTTACAAATGAATGCTATATTATTTAAAAACTGTACATACAGTAGTTTTATTGAGAAGACCATATTCTAATACAGAATAGCCAATGGTGGAAAAAGTACTACATTGTCATACTTGAGTAAAAGTAAAGATAGAAAATAGAAAATGACTCTAGTAAAAGTCACCCAGAAAAATACTACTTGAGTAAAAGTTTTTGGTTATCAAAAGTAAATGGAATTGCTAAAATGTACTTAAGTATCAAAAGTAAAAGTATAAATTATTTCAAATTCCTTATATTAAGAAAACCAGACGGCACAATTTTATTTTATTTTGTTGATGGATAGCCAGGGGCACACTCCAACACTCAGACATAATTTACAAACGAAGCATTTGTGTTTAGTGAGTCTGCCAGATCAGATGCAGTAGGGATGACCAGGGATGTTATCTTGATAAGTGTGTGAATAGGACAATTTTCCTGTCAAAATGTAATGAATACTTTTAGGTGTCAGGGAAAATGTATGGAGTAAAAAGTACATTATTTTCTTTCGGGAATGTAGTGAAGTAAAAGTTGCCAAAAATATGAATAGTAAAGTAAAGTACAGTTACCCCCCAAAAATACTTCAGTAGTACTTTAAAGTATTTTTTACTTAAGTACTTTACTCCACTGAGTATTTACCCATGAATATCATATGATAGGAAATGTATGTTTTTGGTTAGACCTGTTTTGATGATTTAGCCATTGTTATTTTTTTTGCTCCTCCTGTGTACAGGTGTCAGACAGGTGTGACTATGTGTTTGTGAATGGGAAGGAGATGAAAGGCAAGGTGGGGATGATGGTGAACTTCACCTACAGCTACCTGAGTGCTCAGCTGGAGATGAACGTGTGGATCCCACGGCTGCCCCTCCAGATCGAGGTGTCTGACACAGAGCTCAGCCAGATCAAGGGGTGGAGAGTGCCCATCATCACCACCAAGAGGTACAGTAGGACCCACAAAACAGCCACCCCCATTCCTGTCACACAGTAAAACCTCCACCCACTGTACATACTAGTGTACGTACATACTGTAGGTACAGGGGGTAAAGGGACCAGTATAGAGGTCTAGTTGCCTGAAAGGCAGCCTTAGCTCTAAAATGAGTCTACATTTTTACCAAAAATAATACTTTGCAAAGAGCTCAGGCTTGTGTTTTAATACCATTACGTAATGTATTACCATACCTCAATGTGATCCGATTTTATTTTTTTATTTTTTTATTTGGATCTACAGAGTAAGAGAATGACAATGACAAACAGTGATGAGATTAACAGGGAAGAGTCTGTGTGCGTGCATGCCCGGGGGTGTTGAGACAGGTGTGCCCTGTGCTGTAACATAATACAGTGTTTCTCTTCATTCCCTAGGCTCAGCTGGAACAGCGAGGAGAAGGAGGAGGATAAGAAGGGCAAAGGCTGCATGTTACAGTTCCAGCATGCCCTGGTGCGTGTGATCACACACTTCATAGCCGAGCAGTCGGACCCCCGGGAGCCACAGGCCTACTTCCTGGGCTCAGACTGGCAGGTGGACGTTACCAGGCTGGTGCGTTACTTCCTCAAGGTGGAGGACCCTCGCATCGCCAGACTGCAGGCAGGCAGGGTGCTGTCAGGACGAGACGTGGGGAGCACCTCCATCCAGGTATGGTAACCATCAGGTCTGATTGGAAGCATGGCTGATTGCCTGTTTAACTGGGCCTTCTTCCAGAGATGTGACATTATATATTGACATGATATGATATCTAATGCTGTCTGTGTTTTGTGCCTGAGCAGGTGTTCTCCCCCATGTCTGACTCGATCCTGGCAGAGAAGACTGTGACGGTGGTAGATGACAAAGTGACCATCACAGAGCTGGGGGTGCAGCTGGTCACTGGCCTGGCTCTGTCCCTGCAGCTCAGCCCAGGAAGCAACAGGGCCATCCTCGCCACGGCAACCACACAGGAAGTACTGCAGAGCCCCAAACAGGTGCCGTTTACAATCTTCTTGAATGTCAATCAGATCAGACACCGGTGCACTGTAGAGTTTAATAATATTCAATTCAAGTTTAAAAAAATCTTGCTTTGTTCTCATCAGGAGGCTGTGGTTAGTTCCTGGGTCCAATTCAGCGATGACTCCATGACCCCTCTGGACATCTATGACCCTGCCTACTACCGTGTGACGGTGACCTCTCTGGATGAGGGCGTGGTGTCGGTGCAGAGCTCCCCTCTTGCAGTGGTGGCAGAGGGTGAGGGACAGGGAGTACTGGTCAGGGTTGAGATGGCCATCTGCGAGGCCTGCCAGAAGTCCAAACGGAAGAGCACCCTTGCCGTGGGCAGTGGCAGCCTCAAGGTCAAGTTCCAGGTCAACAGCCGGCGCTTTGACAGCAGCAACAGCAGCAGCAGTAGTGGAGGTGGAGGTGGGGTTGGCAGTGGCAGAAGTAAGGACAGCAGCAGTGACTATGGGAATGATGGGGAGGAGGTGGACAGTGAGAGGAAGCAGCAGAAGCCCCAGCAGACCCTGCCCAGTAGCTCTGCCTCTGAGCGGGAGGAGAGTGCCATGCGCAAGGTCACCACCACCGCCAAATCCACCGAGCGTGACTCCGTTCCAGGCGTTTCCAGTGATGGAAACCGCCAAGGCGGTGTAGGCGGAGTCATTGAAACAGGACGTTTCTTAAATGCTGGAACCCTCAACAGCCCTGCCAGCCCTATCAATGACAGTGATTATAGCAGCCCTAGTGACTATAGGACAGCTGAAGGGACAGACAGTGGGCTAGTTGAAGATATAGGTAGTGTTGCAGTCAGTAGCACTGTGAAAGCACCTGGTAACCTGGTCAACTACAATAACTTCCCCTCTCAGGAGGAGGTGCCTGACCAGGAGCCAATGGGGGTGGACATGGGCAGCGAGGACATGCTATCCAACCGGCCTCTCTCAGACCTGGAGATTGGCATGTACGCCCTGCTGGGGGTCTTCTGTCTGGCCATCCTGGTCTTCCTGGTGAACTGCATCTCCTATGTGGTAAAGTTCAGGCACAAACAGCCCCCCTCTCATGGCCAAGAGCCCACGGAGCACAGGCACGACTGGGTGTGGCTGGGCACGGACGCTGAGCTGGTGATGAACGTGCCTGGCAGTCCTCCCCAGCAAGACAACCACAGCGCCACCACAGTCATAGACATTGGGTCTGATAAGACTGCCTCTCTGCCCAGGCGACCCAGCTGCCTAGTTTCCTCCAGCCCCTCCTCTCCTCTGGGCTGTGGGGGCTCCCTCAGGGCCAAGCCCATGAACCGCAACGAGTCCATCCATTCGCCCACCAGCAAGAGGAAGAGGGTCCAGTTCACCACCTTTGCCTCTCTGGACCGTCAGCACTCCCCACACCCCCCCAGAGAGAACGGCCATGGGATCCACTGGGTGGGGAAGGAGGAGAACTGTGTTGAACCCCAAGTGCCCATCACAGAGCCCGTGGACCATTTATAATACGTATCGGGACCGTTTCACCCCAACTGTGGGTGTGTATGTGGCTTCGATCACCTCAATGCCTTTATTCATGGATAAAAGCAGACAATATAAGGAGCATCACTACTACTGGTTATACTTATTCATTATATGTGATTACGCAAAGATCCTTCTTCGTTTCAATATCTGTAAAGGCTTCTTACTGTACATGTAAATATCTCAAATGGTTTGCGAGATACATTTTTATATTAGATATTGGACAAAATTCTGTGAATAAGTGTGAGGATGCTTGTCATAAACCGACTGATGGCACTTTGTGAGGTGGAGAGAGGTTTAACCGTTTGACTAGTTGAAAGATTTATTTTTACAAAGCTTATAGACACAAAAGCCTCTTTTGTACCTGGCGCTAACATGTGTCTTTTTTCCTGATTTGTCCACATTCTGATTGTGCCCACATTTTCAGAAATATGTCTACACATGGTATTGAAAGGTGTGTCATATCTGTCCGCATTGTGACGAGATTTCCTGGTCCCTCTCTTCTCTGTATGCAAATAGTTTGACAGCTGTTCTTTCAAAATTATATATTTTTTATTTTAAGACCCATATTGATGCCATAAGTCAATAATTTTAGAAAGCGGGATCCGTCCACACTTGTAAGGAATCAGCGGGTAACTGACTACCTCCAAAGGTGGTTAGGAAGATCAGATTACAATGCATATTTTAATTGTCTACACCTGTCTGAAAATGTGGGCACAATCAGAATGTGGACTAGATCAGGACAAAGAATGCATGTTAGAACCAAGTATAAACAGGGCTAAAGAGAGTCTTTGTTGCATGTGAACATTTTTATTCTCTTACCTTTTACACTCACATGGTGGTATCCCCCTCACACATAAACGGACACGCTTTACAAACAGTTTATCCAGAGTGATTATATGAGCCACTCCTAAAGGTACTAAACATAAGCAAGTGGTATTTTTCTATATGCACTGTTTATGTCTTCATATTGTGTACATTCATGTTTGATTTGTTTTTTAATTGTGTCTGATATGATTTTTCATTAAAGATATATCTCAATGATGTGTGTATTCCATAGAGTTCCACTATTATATATTTAGTTCTATGGTATTTATCATGTGATCTATCCGATGATTGTAGACTAGATACTGCACTCGACTAATCTGTTAGTCCTAGAACTCTTGATTTATTTTGCAGTCAGGGGCTAATTCTGATTTAGGAATTTACGCCTTTCCTACGCACGCCTTCCCTACACACTTCTCAGTATTTGGTAATCACACTCTGCAGGTATGGCTACCTACTGCTGAAAACCCTCCCGCTTGCTGGCCAACAGATTTTCTGGCTAATAGATTTTCTGGCTGAGTTTTCATTTAATAGGGTTTTCAGTACATTTATCTTTAATTTAAAAATGGTGTATCTTTAATTAGGATTTTGTCGACAGCCTCAATAGAATACATAGAGAGAATGTGTTCAGAATATATGATCAATGAAAGAATGCTATCTATGCATCTTCATCTCCGATTTAGCACCAACTGGTAGATTTAAAAACCCTCTGATTTTGTAAACTCAGCAAAAAAAGAAACGTTCTCTCACTGTCAACTGCGTTTATTTTCAGCAAACTTAACATGTGTAAATATTTGTATGAACATAACAAGATTCAACAAGTGAGACATAAACTGAACAAGTTCCACAGACATGTGACTAACAGAAATGGAATAATGTGTCCCTGAACAAAGGGGAGGTCAAAAGTAACAGTCAGTATCTGGTGTGGCCACCAGCTGCATTAAGTACTGCAGTGCATCTCCTCCTCATGGACTGCACCAGATTTGCCAGTTCTTGCTATGAGATGTTACCCCACTCTTCCACCAAGGCACCTGAGAGTTCCCGGACATTTCTGGGGGGAATGGCTCTAGCCCTCACCCTCCGATCCAATAGGTCCCAGACGTGCTCAATGGGATTGAGACCCGGGCTCTTCGCTGGCCATGACAGAACACTGACATTCCTGTCTTGCAGGAAATCACACACAGAATGAGCAGTATGGCTGGTGGCATTGTCATGCTGGAGGGTCATGTCAGGATGAGCCTGCAGGAAGGGTACCACATGAGGGAGGAGGATGTCTTCCCTGTAACGCACAGCGTTTAGATTGCCTGCAATGACAACAAACTCAGTCCGATGATGCTGTGACACACCGCCCCAGACCATGACGGACCCTCCACTTCTAAATCGATCCCGCTCCAGAGTACAGGCCTCGGTGTAACGCTCACTCCTTCGACGATAAACGCGAATCCGACCATCACCCCGGTGGAACAAAACCTTGACTCGTCAGTGAATAGCACTTTTTGCCAGTCCTGTCTGGTCCAGTGACGGGGGGGTTTGTGCCAACAGGTGACGTTGTTGCCGGTGATGTCTGGTGAGGACCTGCCTTACAACAGGCCTATAAGCCCTCAGTCCAGCCTCTCTCAGCCTATTGCGGACAGTCTGAGCACTGATGGAGGGATTGTGCATTCCTGGTGTAACTCGGGCAGTTATTGTTGCTACCATGTACCTGTCACCCAGGTGTGATGTTCGGATGTACTGATCCGGTGCAGTTGTTGTTACACATGGTCTGCCACTGCGAGGACGATCAGCTGTCCGTCCTGTCTCCCTGTAGCGCTGTCTTAGGCGTCTCACAGTACGGACATTGCAATTTATTGCCCTGGCCACATCTGCAGTCCTCATGCCTCCTTGCAGCATGCTTAAGGCACGTTCACACAGATGAGCAGGGACCCTGGGCATCTTTCTTTTGGTGTTTTTCAGAGTCAGTAGAAAGGCCTCTTTAGCGTCTTAAGTTTTCATAACTGTGACCTTAATTGCCTACCGTCTGTAAGCTGTCTTATCGACCGTTCCACAGGTGCATGTTCATTAATTGTTTATGGTTCATTGAACAAGCATGGAAAACAGTGTTTAAACCCTTTACAATGAAGATCTGTGAAGTTATTTGGATTTTTACGAATTATCTTTGAAAGACAGGGTCCTGAAAAAGGGCTGTTTCTTTTTTGCTGAGTTAAAATGGTGTGTCTCAGATTTCTGTACAGAATAATACAAAATGCTCTGAGACCAGGTTATTGGCTTAGATCGCCTTAAATTACCTCACTATAAAACAATAACCGGTTCTATGTACACAGCTGGATTTTTTGAACGTCCATTATACACTAAACAACAAGTGAGCAGAGGATGCAATTTGTCCGTTGTGCATCTCACTCACACAAAGTTCAGTGGGATCAATAACAGGGAACTTGGGGACATTTATAATGGACACCTGTCAGCTCTAGTCTGGTGAGGAGTGGTTGGGAGGAGACATAAGTCATGGAGGGTGTAATCTGTGACCAGGGACCTGTTTGAAGTGTAAAGCTGTCAGCCACAAACAGATTGGCCCTCCTGATTTGTCGACCAATGCACCAGACCCCAGGCCCCACAAATCACGCCCAGGCACCCAGGGACAGGGGGACGAGGGGGCTGGGGTCACAGCCTGGTGTCACCTGAGTAGGCCTGGGCCTGGGGCTAAGGTAAGACGCTGGACATAGGGTGTCTGTCGGCTCCTGAAGAACTATGGGGAAGGTTGTGTACGTGACTCTGTCTGACACTTTGAAATAAGTTATGTAACATTATAACTTTACACATATGTTGTTTGTGTCTGTGTAGACTGGGTTTGTTTCTACAGTATGTGTATGTCTGGAGTGCCACCAAAAAGACTGACTCGTTGCTGTACAGTTGTTTGCAGACACTGACGAGGGCGAGTCTAATGTTTCTAATATTTGTCCCATTGGGGACACACTGGTTGAATCAACATTGTTTGCACATCATTTCAATTAAATGACATTGAATCAACATGGTATAGACGTTTAATTGATGTTGTGCCCAGTGGGGTTTGTATATCTCTTCTCCATCGTGCCGATGCCTACAGCAGGTTGCTATAAACCAGGGCCTCTGACCTTTCACATCAGCTTGTTAAGCATTGAGACTGATGTGTCAGCCGACATCACACTACAGTGTCACGAGCCCACATCATCACCCCGCCCCCTATGTAAGGGCACAGCTCCTACTGTGGTGATTGGCAGAGCTGCTAACCTGTCACAACCCCATTTGATTTACAGAGAAGGTGAACACTCTCCTGCTTTATTTGGGATAAGATTGCATGCTCCTGCTCTTGATACTAGGTCACATGAAGTGACCCATCTCGTGCAAAAAGTGACTGTATCTCGTGCAAAAATATAAAAATTAATGAGTGAATCCCATTGGGAACAAGAGAGAGCAGAAAATTATTTTACTTTATTATAAATCAAACTTTGCTCTCCCTTACCGTAACTAGGCCTGTAGGAGCTTACTCTCCTAACAACTTCCTGGAGACGTTGTGCTGACCTAATTAGCTGCTCAAACATGAAGTCACCGACCGGTTACACAAACTTCTATCCTTTTCCCACAGCTGTCTTGCCTTGACTTCACCATTGAATTGACTAGAACCCCACCTGACTGTAACAAGTGTTTGTGTTGATAAGGTTCACCTATTGTTTCATTTCTGCTTCCCACGTTTCTGTTAATGAGCAACACACCTGTTTTCAGACTGAGGTCTCCTCTAGATTTTCACAAACATTTATTGTTGTACGAAGGAAGATGGTAAAATCCTTCACCGTGCACTGCTACACACCACATCAAGGACAGTCAAAAACTTTGACTTTATTTCTCAGATGGAGAAATGGTTCATTGAACAAGCATGGGAACCAGTGTTTAAACCCTTTACAATGAAGATCTGTGAAGATATTTGGGTTTTTACAAATTATCTTTGAAAGACAGGGTCCTGAAAAGGGACGTTTCTTTTTTTTGCTGAGATTAGATTATTTAGGCAAATTGTAGGGTTAGTAAAGTATAAATCATACAAAAAAATTGTTTGGAGAGACTTTACGCACTAAATATATTGATGAATCAAAAATACAGTGGTTTGATTCATCCTGAAAGATGTCCATTTCAAGTTCAATTCATTAAATATTGGAAGGTGGGAAAAAAGTGTTGAATAGTCCTATAAATCTACCCAATTCTCATTAATCATGAAACTGTAAGACGTCGTGAACCATGCACCAGCCTTCAGGTTTAACCTGCTAGGTGTGGTCTGAATTCCATAATGATTGAAATAGGCTACATGTCCCAAATTATTGCTTAATATGATCCACTAATGCTAGCACGGATGTGACAGAAGAAAGAAAGGTAAGCGGAATGGAATGACGCAAAATGTAAGCTACAAATTGAAAACTTAAGTTACAATAATAAATATATGTGTATTACTGAGGGTGCCTCTCAATAGTGGCTAATATTTAACATTATTCACCTTGTAAAATAAAACTGAGAAAAGGCCATAATTAAAACATTCTAAAGCGCATACATCAAGGTTTAGTCTCACAGAAGACTATAGCTTGGGTGTCCAAATTTCATCCATGCAAATTATGAGGGCACACAATAGAAATTCTGAAGAAAGGTGGAGCCATTTATAGCCTACTTCACAGTGGAAAAGGGGCTGCAATACATGTCATGTGGGTATGATTTTCCGTTTGCTTCAATATGGCTGGTTTCACATTCGTCTCCAGAGACCATAAGGCAAAATCATCTAAAACAAATGCTGTGTATTTACAATCCCCTTCTCCAAATGGATTACTCATTTACCTAGCTCTTATCAATAGCCCTTATCCATTTATACATTACAGTGCATGAAGAATGCTGTTATTTCTATCAGAAAAAAATAAAGTAAATGCTTTTTCCTTGGAACCGGTAGATTCACTTGACCTTATTCATGGTTTCCTGGCACATTTCTCGGGAATTAAGTCAAAGTCAGAATATGGTGTATCTGTAGACACCTCCACCTGACCTTCATTTATTTGATTTCCACCTTAAACGAATAGTGGGTGAATAGCATGCTATTCTCATGCTTAAGTTCATGGTCAGAATAGCATAGAGAAAAGCACATAAAAAGGGAATTGTGTATAAAAAGGGAATTAAATTCCATTGGCGCCCACTTAACTCGGTCCGGAATCTGGGACCTAACGAATAGCAGGTGAATAGCACACAATTCTCATGATTAAGTTCAAGGTCAGAATATGCATAGAGAGAAAAGTGCATAAAAGGGAATATGTTCCAAATCGGGTCGGGATCGGGCCTCTATGAATGACCATTTCTAGACAGGATTTATTCTTGACTAATTCTATTATTTTTAAGCTTCGCATTTTAGAGACAGTTTCACCCCATGCACCATGTCACAGTATGAATTAGGCTACTGTAAATGTTGATGCGTTTTTAAAAATCAAATCTATAGGTAGTTTACATTCACTGCACGAAAATATAAACGTAACATGTAAAGTGTTGGTATCATGTTTCATGACCTGAAATGAAAGATTTTGTACACAAATGTGTTTACATCCATGTTAGTGAGCGTTTATTCTTTGCCAAGATAATCCATCCACCTGATAGGTGTGGCATATCAAGAAGCTGATTGAACAGCATAATCATTACACAGGTGCACCTTGTGCTGGGAGAAAAGAAGGCCACTCTAAAATGTGTAGCTTTGTCACACAAAACAATGCCACAATGCCATTACGCCTACTCCCGCTCCCCCTCTCAAGCACTCGATGTCGCCGGTCTACTAACCACCTGTCCTGACAACCATCATTATGTACACCTGCTCCCCATCATTACGCACACCTGCTACCCATCATTATGCACACCTAAGTCACATTCTCAAGTTGAGGGAGTGTGCAATTGGCATGCTGACTGCAGGAATGTCCACCTGAGTGTTTGCCAGATAATTGAATGTTAATATCTCGACCATAAACTGCTGTCAACGTTGTTTTAGAGAATTTGGCAGTACGTCCAACCGGCCTCACAACCACAGACCAGGTGTATGGTGTTGTGTGAGTGAATGGTTTACTGATGTCAATGTTGTGAACAGAGTGCCCCATGGTGGCGGTGGGTTTATGGTATGGGCAGGCATAAGCTAAGGACAACAAACATAATTGCATTTTATCGATGGCAATTTGAACGCAGCGATACTGTGACAAGATCCTAAGGCCCATTGTGAGACCCATTTTGTTTTTGTGTCTGTGACCAAAAGATGCATTTCTGTATTCCCAGTCATGTGAAATCCAGAGATTAGAGATTAGGGCCAAATGAATTTATTTCAATTGACTGATTTCCTTATGAACTGTAACTCTTTGTAAAATCTTTGAAATTGTTGCATGTTGATTTTTATGTTTTTGTTCAGAATAGTTGTTGAAATTGTTAGACTGAGACAGTCTACGGCAGGCCAAAACCCTGTCTAAAATATTCTGCAAAGGACATTTGATTGATCCTTTAAATGCACACAATACTTCCTCTGTATGCTCATTGGGGACACAAGCTTTTGAGTGAAGTAAAATGAATGTTGCCACCTCTGTGTTGTCCTCTGTAAATGTATACATTTTACAAACATAAGAATGAGAGAACTTTCCTTTCTCTGACTTGCAGGAAAGATAATAATTTCAGACAACAAATTAGATCGACCTTTAGTGCGCAGTTACCCTTTGGAACTAGATCGAGTATCCATAGTAGGGACTTTGAGTGTGAGTAATCTTGCACGACACAAACCTCTGCACTTTGAAAAATGTATGCTACTGTAGGTGGACACTGAGGTACTGTAGTGTCTGAGTTATACATTGTAGGACCATTGGCAACCTAAATCTGGAGGACTTTCATGGAGACGTTGACTGATTATGACCTCAATTTGTTCGATGATACATTTTTAAGGATAGACACCTAAACAAAAGCAACGCATCATTTAACCATATTTTATTGAAAATTATACATCAGTAAAAAGCAGAATATACATATTTTTCATAGATTAACTTTCATTACAACATGTCAATAAATAAGTAAAAAATGTTTTTCTGTAGGCTACTTGGAATATATCAAGCAAAGTAAGCATGAGAGAGTAGCAGCACAGAACATATTTCTTTCAATGGACACCAATTCACCCAGTATTTTCAATAAGACTACTGTTGTGCTTTGAATAAAAGTTAACATCCACCTCCAGTACCAAAAGTACATTTGGCTAATCAAGTTTGATTGTGCAGTGTAGATTTTTACAGATACCTGTAAAAAAGACAAGCGATGAGGACACCTGCTCATCGAACATCTCATTCCAAATTCATAGGCATTAATATTGAGTTGGTCCCCCTTTTCCTGCTATGACCTCCACTCATCTGAGAAGGCTTTCCACTAGATGTTGGAACATTGCTGCAGGGACTTGCTTCCATTCAGCCGCAAGAGCATTAGTGTAGTCGGGCAATGATGTTGGGCGATTGGGCGATTAGGCTTGCACTCTGCGTTCCAATTCATCCCAAAATTGTTCGACGGGGTTGAGGTCAGGGCTCTGTGCAGGCCAGTCAAGTTCTTCCACACCGATCTCGACAAACCATTTTTGTATGGACCTTGCTTTGTGCACGGGGGCATTGTCATGCTGAAACAGGAAAGGGCCTTCCCCAAACTGTTGCCACAAGGTTGGAAGCCCAGAATAGTCTAGAATCCCATAGTATGCTGTAGTGTTAAGATTTCTCTTCACTGGAACTAAGGGGCCTAGACTGAACCACGGAAAACAGCCCTAGACCCTTATTCCTAATCAACCAAACTTTATAGTTGGCACTATGCATTCGGGCAGGTAGCGTTCTCCTGGCATCCGCCAAACCCAGATTCATCGTTCGGACTGCCAGATGGTGAAGTGTGATTCATCACTCCAGAGAATGCGTTTCCACTGCTCCAGAGTCCAATGGTGGCAAGCTTTACACCGCCCCATCGGACGCATGGCATTGCACATGGTGATCTTAGGCTTATGTATGGCTGCTCGGACATGGAAACCCATTTCATGAAGCTCCCGACGAACAGTTCTTGTGCTGACGTTGCTTCCAGAAAAAGTTTGGAATTCAGTAGTGAGTGTTGCGCCCTACGAGCTTCAGCACTTGGCGGTCCCGTTCTGTGAGCTTGTGTGGCCTACTACTTTGTGGCTGAGCTGTTGTAGCTCCTAGACCTTCAACTTAACAGCACTTACAGTTGACCAGGGCAGCTCTAACAGGGCAGACATTTGACGAACTGAGGTCCTATGAAAGTGCCACATTGAAAGTCACTGAGCTCTTCAGTACGGGCCATTTTACTGCCAATGTTTGTCTATGGAGATTCCATGGCTGTGTGCTCAATTGTATACACCTGTCAGCAATGGGTGTGGCTGAATTAACCAAATGTACTAATTTGAAGGGGTGTCCTCCTACTTTTGGCCATGTTGTGTACCTGATCATTAAAGCAATGCCTCTCTTTTGGCCTTTCTGATTTAAGTGTAACCCAGCTGTAACTCTGCGTAGTTAGGGAACAGCAGAGTTCATATATGAGCACACGGCGATGTGTTAAGCCCCAGATGGAGAGAAGGTCTAGGTCAGCATTGGTGTTATTCCTGAGAGACAGTAGGGCTGCCTCAGCCTCAGTGCAGTATGTCCACCAGCCTCTGGTAGGCCTCCCTCTCATGGTCCAGGCAGTGGTGCTCCTCAACATAGCGCTTCCCATTCCTCACCAAAAGCTCCCGCAGCTCCCCATCTACCAGCACCCTCTGGGACACATGCACAAATTCCTGGAGGAGGAGGGACAAGTACAATCAACGCTTCAGTATAAATATTTACTAGTATTTCATCCCAAAGTAAACTACTTGCTAAAAAAATTGTTATGAAACAAGCCTCTAAGAGCCCATGAAAGCAGTGAGTTTATGAGGTGTAACCAACCATAGCAGTGAATAACATGAGGGAGTGTTGCTATTCTGAAAGGTAAACTCATATTGAATATGCTTTGCCTTGCTAATTGATGGAGACATCTGTGACCAGTTCCAAATAGGCCTGTGCAATGGCCCTTTGCAACCTATTCTGATGTGTGCTGCTTCCTATTTGCTTATGAAGGGAGTAGAACACAAACAGTGTCTGTCTGATGCTATTTAATGGCCCTGCCACACCAGCTGTCAGGATGAGATGGAGGAGATGGGGAGAAATATCAAGCAATTATGAAATGAGTAATGACATTATCCCTGAGCGCCGGTGGAAATGTTTGGAGCCCATAAGGTCCTTTTTGGGTTCTGGCAGCTCATTTAGTGGCCTGGGAGGCTGGGACCAGACCCGTAACATAATACAGACTCACACAGCCGTTCAGTGAGCACTCCTGCCCCCGGCACTGCAGCCAAGATCTCCTAGAGCAGAGAACCTTGTGGGTAAACAGAGCTGCAGCCAACGCCAGAACAGCAGGCTGTTTCACTTCACTCAAGTGATGTGATCATGTTTGGAGGGCATCTTCATTTGAGATGGAGCCATACGAGGAAGCCATTAATTCCCAGCAATAAATACAATAAAATTGTATTAGTCACATACACAATTTACAGCAGGTATAAAAGTGCAGTGAAATGCTTTTGTGCTAGCTCCCTCAACCATGCAGTACATTAAGCAATATAAATAACAATAAAAGAGTCAAGTCAAAAATAAGAAGTGTTAGAAGTAATAGAAGAGGTAGTATGCATAGTAATAATGCACTGTATTTAAAAATATGAAGTGGGTAATGACTTGGTCGCACAGTAGAACAAATAGTATACAGTGCATTCAGAAAGTATTCAGACCCCTTGAGTTTTTCTACATTTTGTTACGTTACGGCCTTACTCTAAAACGGATTTAAATGTTTTTTTCCCTCATCAATCTACACACAATACCCCATAATGACAAAGCAAAAACAGAGTTTTAGAAATGTTTGCAAAGAAATGTAAAAAAAAATGAAGAAATATCACATTTACATAAGTATTCAGACCCTTTAATCAGTACGTTGTTGAAGCACCTTTGGTAGAGATTACAGCCTCAAATCTTTTTGGTATGATGCTACAAGCTTGGCACACCTGTATTTGGGGAGTTTCTCCCATTATTCTATTGCAGGTTCGGGTTCTTGGTCACCTCCCTGACCAAGACCCTTCTCCCCCGATTTCTCAGTTTGGCTGGGCGGTCAGCTCTAAGAAGAGTCTCGGTGGTTTCAAACTTCTTCCATTTAAGAATGATGTAGGCAACTGTGTTCTTGGGGACCTTCACTGCTGCAGAAATGTTTTGGTACCCTTCCCCAGCTCTGTGCCTCGACACAATACTCTCTCGGATCTCTACGGCAATTCCTTCGACCTCATGGCTTGGTTTTTGCTCTGATGGAAAAAGGATGCACCTGAGCTCAATTTTGAGTCTCATAGCAAAGGGTCTGAATAATTCTGTAATTAAGTTTTTTTTAATTTTTTTTACCTGTTTTCACTTCATCATTATGGGGTATTGTGTTCAGATTGAAGAGGAACATTTTTTATTTAATCCATTTTAGAATAAGGCTGTAACGTAACAAAATGTGGATAAAGTCAAGGGGTCTGAATACTTTCCAAAAGCACTGTGTAACAGAACACCAGCGTGGTGTGTGTGTGTGTGTGTGTGTGTGTGTGTGTGTGTGTGTGTGTGTGTGTGTGTGTGTGTGTGTGTGTGTGTGTGTGTGTGTGTGTGTGTGTGTGTGTGTGTGTGTGTGTGTGTGTGTGTGTGTGTGTGTGTGAGAAAGAGTCCTGAGTGCATGTATATGCTTGTGTGTGTGTTTATGGGTGTTTGTGTGTGCGAGTGTGTGTTTGTGTGTAAGTTTGTGTGTAATGGTTGGGTGTGTTGGTCAGTGAAAATAATCTCTAAGGTGCAGATAGTCCTTAAGGTTCAAATAGTCTCTAAGGTGCAGGTCTGTGCAAGGTGACAGCTAGGGTTAGCTGTTCAACAGCCTGATGGCCTGGTGGTAGAAGCTGTCACGGAGCCTGTTGGACCACGACCTGATGCTCTGATACCTCTTGCCAGATGGTAACATAGTGAACAATCTGTGGCTTGGTTGACTGGAATCCTTGACGATCTTTCAGGCCTTCCTCAGACCGCCTGGTGTAGATGTCTTGGAGGGCAGGGAGCTCGCCACCAGTGATGTATTTGGCCGTCTGTTCCACCCTCTGTAGAGCCTTCCGGGCTGAGGGTGGTGCAGTTGCTGTACAAGGCAGTGCTGGAGCCGGCCAAGACCCTCTAGATTTTGCAGCTGTAGAACTTCTTGAGGATCTAAGGGCACATGCTGAGTTTGGAGCTTGGAGGGGACTGTGGTGTTGAAAGCTGAGCTGTAGTTGAGGAGCAGCATTCCACATAGGTGTCTGCTTGTCCAAGTGGGATAGAGCATTGTGGATCTTTTTGGGCTGTATGCAAATTGGACGTGGCCCAGGGAGTCAGGTAAGGTGGAGCTGGTATGGTCCTTGACCAGTTTCTTAGTTTGCTTGGGTATAGACAAAATGGTGGACATCTTGAAGCATGTGGTGATCACAGACTGTTACAGGGAGAGATTGAATATGTCCGTAAACACTCCTGCCAGCTGGTCTTTGCATGCTCTGACGACGCGCCCGGGGATACCGTCTGGGCCGGCTGATTTGCGAGTATGCACACGCTTGAAGGCCTTAGGTCGGCCACAGATATCGAGAGCTCACTGTCCTCTTCAGCAGTGGGGGCTCTCGTAGGAGGATCAGTGTTGATTACCTGTAAGCGAGCATAGAAAGTGTTTAGCTCGTCTTGGAAAGAGGCATCGGTGTTTGCCACGCAGCTGGTTTTCCCTTTGAAGTCCGTAATGGTTTCTAGTCCTTGCCACATGCATCTCGCGTCGGAGCCGTTGAAATGCGATTCCATGTCCCTGTACTGAAACAAAAGACTGCAACATCGGCTAGGCGCTAGCAAGAGGGAAACCATCGTTGGCGCCATCTTGCTGGTTAATACAATTAAAGGTCAAGTTATGAGCAGTATGCTATAACCAATGGACTCTATAATAAATATACTACAGTCGTTCTGGCTCCAGGCATTCAAGTGCTTGATCTATAGTGCCTTTCCAACACTCTTGAGGAGTGTTTGTTGTGTATCAAACGAACAAGTCTACACCACAAATGAATGAATGGCTGATAACACAATGCCAGCGCTGGGAAAGGCTTGTGCAACATGCAAATTATCCTGTGTGAGAAAGTTGTGTCAGCCAGAGAGAGTTCCAATTGAAACTTGCTAGAGGTCATGGTTTAGCTTACCCTCGTCTCTGCAGCCATCTGTGTGTGAGGTTCACCGTTAGAGGGATTTCTCCATGGCTCAGCTGAGCACATGCGTCGTGACCTCCCCCGGAGAGGTGAGCTATGCATTCCTAGTTTGTTAATTTAGCCTAGCAGATGCTCTTATATTCCCATGCCCTAATCACAGTTAACACAAATATGTTGTAACAACAATATCATTGAGTAAAATAGAATAAATTAGAAAATGATAGTTTCCCAAATTAAAAAAGTTACAAGTGCATTACCTGATAATATGTGGTTGCTGTGTTGAATGGCTTTTTCTCAAAATCATTGATGATCAGATACTTCAGTTGTAGCTGGTTCTGTTGTTCTACATTTTTGAAGTTGCCAGACAACTTTAGCACTGTTCCAAACTTAGACTATCCTCATTTTTAACAATAGCCTGTATAGATATCAAAACGTCTCCGGTGCTGCAGCATAAGCTCATTTGTTGTCATGCTCTGTTGTGGTATTAAAAAAAATATTCTGCTTGTCTCCAGTCATGTGAAATGAGGTATAATTGCATGAAATGCGTTTATAAAAGGCAGTTTTTTTTCTCAGACCGCAAATAAGATAAATTCATGCAGTGCTTTTATTATAATGGATATCTTTTCACCTTTGTCTGCGGTGGTTTGTGAATCCACAACCTTTTGGCTACTTTGTCATGTAATGCTTAAAAAACATATAACAGTTTCTAAAACTGCATATCTGTCACAAACGCCAGGAGTGGTGGGTGCAGAGTCAGATGCAGAGAGCAGAGGATACTGGGGAAACCGACTTTATTAGGATCCCAAAACGAACGCCCAAAACAACGGGTGAAAATCGACAGAAAATAGTCCGACCCAGCACTGGGCACAAACGGACAGGAACACAAACACGCACACCCTGACTAACAGAAAAACAATCCCGCACAAAAATAGGCGGGCCTAACAGGCTTAAATAGACATGAATCAAGATACAAAATAAGAGACAGGTGCAACCAATAAGACCAAACTAACAGAAAAGGAAAATGGGATCAGTGGCGGCTAGTAGACCGGCGACGACAACCGCCGAGCGCCGCCCGAACAGGCAGGGGAGCCACCTTCGGTGGGAGTCGTGACAATATCTAAGGCTCTGGTCTGTACTAGGAGTGAGGTTAAATGGTTGGCATGTTCTCTGCTATCCACTTTATGTTTTAATTAATATTTTGGGTATAGGGCAGGGTCACTTTTTTTTTTTTCAAGCGCTCAGGTAGGGTCGGGTAAAAATATATTTTACTGAAGAGAGGGCCATCCGTTTTCATTTCAGAGAGATCCTATTTTCTCCAGGTATCCCTCATTATAAATAATGTCCCTTATCTCATGGCATCATAGTAGCATCACGCTAATGTTGCCCTCCTTCCTGCAACCACGCCAGGCTGAGAATGTACCCCTTGCCGGCTGACACCTACCTTTACTCTTTTCACATCAAACCTCTCTTTGAGCAGTTAAAGAGACCCTTCAAGGAACTCTCTTTTTCTCCACATGCTTGGTTGCTAATGTGCACCATTATACTGTATAGTTCAGTGGATACTGTTGTATCTTGACTCTTTCACCTGAGTGTACATTCTCACGAAAGTCTAAGCTTCTGAGACATGTCAAATTATGGTTGTAATTTTAAGCCTTATAAAAAACAATAGCATGAGGAGAGTGTGTCTAGTACAGTAGGTTAATCCTCAGAAACAGCAGACTGTGTCAGAGGAAAGACAGTCCCATTCTAAGTGGGTCTGATACACCTCAGTGGTCGTAAGCCTCTCTCATCATACCTAAGTAGCCAAGTAGCCAAAAGTGCTGCTATGCTCAGTTATGTTGCTACTGCTGGTGGTTATGTCTTTCTTCTGCATTTCTTCTGTACCTCCAGATCCATTGCCTGAACAATACAGAACATGAAACAGACACAGCTACATCAAACCTCACACTCCTGACAACTGCTATTGTTAGCTAGCTAGATGCCTATCTGCATCCAGCCCTTTATTGACTTTACTTGTAGGTATCCCCTTGGGACTTCATTGTAATTAATTCAGGTAATACCTCCTCAGCAGGTTGTTGAAGTGAAACATGCTAATCAGGGTTTAAACCTTCTGTGGGTCGTTTTAATCCACAGTAATTTAAACAGATGAACAGGATTACACCCCATTCTCTATGAGAAGAATAAAAAAGATAGTATGACAAGCTATTAATTATTATAATTGCTCTGGCACCGATCAGATAACACTCGAAGCAAATAATGAGGTTCCCAGGTTGGAGTAGTAATGAATATTGGTGCCTTGAAAGAACTACACATTACACCAACATATTATATTCTAAGCTGGATTCAAATTATACATTGTGATATATTTTTTGGGCGAAGCATGCCACTGAAAATTATGACAATGATGACTATGATGATAAAAATATGTCTGCTGACTATAGTGATCCCTCACTCTCCGAGGACATCCCCTCTGATACTGAACTGTTAACCAGGCTCCTGTCCTGGGCCAGGTAGACCCCTGATGACCTGGAGAAACACAGCAGTAGCAGCGCACTGTGTGACACAGGGCTCACCACAGGGCTCACCACGGGACTCACCTCGGGGCTCACCTCGGGGCTCACCACAGGACTCACCACAGGACACCACAGGACTCACCACAGGACTCACCTCGGGGCTCACCTCACACAGCAGTGAATAATGGGCAGGAGGAGTGGCAGGTGCAGGGCGTGATGCACGGCATGATGCATGATAACAAGCTAGATTACCTCTTTTTAATTTGCATTCTGCTAACACTACAGCAGACATAAGCAACGTTTGTTTACATGCTCTCTTGGGTCACAAGGGATAAAGCGTAAGATAAGCCATGCGGGGCGTCTTTGAATTTCTCTCAGGAATGGCAGGCTCTAGATCAGTTTGGCAGATCTTTAGTCAGCCCTAAAGTTCTACTTAACTGATAACCATGAAAGAACAGTTTTAAAGGCTTTACCTTTTACTGATTGCTTTTACTTCTTCAATAAAAAAAAGAATCAATCTAAGACAAAAATCAGAGAAAATAACCATTTTAAAATATACCTTTTGACATGATTAATCTGTTGGTAAATAGTGTCTACATTCCAGTCAAAGCAGGTTAGACTTTATGCTGTTTAAATATATATTAATCTTGAGCATTTGTTTATTTTTCAAGAATGTATTGAAATAGATGCAGTGCACTCTACAAAAGGAATATGTGACTTCTTTGGGAAGAGGACTGTTCTGATCTGTACTGAATACTGTAGGCTACAGAGACGTAAAAGTTAGATAGGAAACAGTAGCCTAGGTACTGCATAGTGCATACTTCTACCTTTTTACAGTTCTGGGTCCATACCTCTACCCTCCATGAGATAATGACAGCCATGCCTTAATCATGACCATAAGATACACAACAATGGCACAGCTTATCATTTCTAACATAGCCAAATCATTCTCTGAAAATCCTGTATTTTCAGAGATTAATCCTGTATTTTCAGAGATTGGGGTCAGGGTGGGGTGCCCAATCTGATTAATTGTGCTGTGGGATCTGCGTGCATTAGCTGGCCCACTGCAAAGTCCTAGCAGCATAGCAATTTAGGTCAAAGATGCTGCAAGCAAGCTGCTGTTATCTTTTCTTTGTTTTATTGTCATGCTTATCGCTTTCAGAATTTAAATGTGATATTTGATGCGCATGTGTATCACATGCAAATAATCTTACTTGAAAATACTCATCGTCCAGAAACAATGCTGGGATTTACAAAGATAGAAGGGTCAGGGAGACAATATAAAGTATGACATCAGTGATTACTAATCAATGACAGTCATGATACAGATATCAATATAGTAACTTTAGTGGACAGAATAACAGAACCTGTGTGAAATTGTTTGCAGAAAGACATCATCATTCGCGTATATAACCCCCCTTCCCTGATCAACCTTAAACAACTCCATTATCTTGCATTCAATAATTAGCAATACATCTCCAGCATACTGTTATGTTTAAAACAGATGGATATGTTGTTGTTTTCATATCTAAGTGTGAGCACAGACACCACTGTGGTTCATTTGATGTCGTCTACATGAATCACGAAAGGCTCTGCTTTCACTCAATCTTTTTATCAAACAACAACACAAACTACAACAGAGCAGGAAGCACCAGTAAAACATCAGTTTAGACAGTGGTGTACCCCTGGCCAATTCTACTCAAAGGCGCCTTCGAACACAAAACACAATATGCAGTGTATTCGGAAAGTGTTCAGACCCCTTCGCTTTTTCCACGTTTTGTTATGTTACAGCCTTAGTCTAAACTCAGCAAAAAAAGAAACAGCCCTTTTTCAGGACCCTGTCTTTCAAAGATAATTCGTAAAAATCCAAGTAACTTCACATATCTTCATTGTAAAGGGTTTAAACACTGTTTCCCATGCTTGCTCAATGAACCATAAACAATTAATGAACATGCACCTGTTGAACGGTCGTTAAGACACTAACAGCTTACAGGCGGTAGGCAATTAAGGTCACAGTTATGAAAACTTAGGACACTAAAGAGGCCTTTCTACTGACTCTGAAAAACACCAAAAGAAAGATGCCCAGGGTCCCTGTTCATCTGTGTGAATGTGCATTAGGCATGGTGCAAGGAGGCATGAGGATTGCAGATCTGGATAAATTGCAATGTCCGTACTGTGAAACACCAAAGACAGCGCTACAGGGAGACAGGACGGACAGCTGATCGTCTTCGCAGTGGCAGACCACGTGTAACAACACCTGCACAGGATCGGTATATCCGAACATCACACCTGGGTGACAGGTACAGGATGGCAACATTAACTGCCCGAGTTACACCAGGAATGCACAATCCCTCCATCAGTGCTCAGACTGTTCGCAATAGGCTGAGAGAGGCTGGACTGAGTGCTTGTAGGCCTGTTGTAAAGCAGGTCTTCACCAGACATCACCAGCAACAACGTTGCCTATGGGCACAAACCCACCGTCGCTGGATCAGACAGGACTGGCAAAAAGTGCTCTTCATTGACGAGTCGCGGTTTTGTTCCACCAGGGGTGATGGTCGGATTCGCTTTTATCTGCGAATGGTTGAGCGTTACACTGAGGCCTGTACTCTGGAGCGGGATCGATTTAGAGGTGGAGGGTCCGTCGTGGTCTGGGGCGGTGTGTCACAGCATCGGACTGAGCTTGTTGTCATTGCAGGTAATCTCAACGCTGTGCGTTGCAGGTAAGACATCATCCTCCTCCCTCATGTGGTACCCTTCCTGCAGACTCATCCTGACATGACCCTCCAGCATGACAATGCCACCAGCCATACTGATCATTCTGTGCGTGAATTCCTGCAAGACAGGAATGTCAGTGTTCTGCCATGGCCAGCGAAGAGCCCGGATCTCAATCCCATTGAGCACGTCTGGGACTTATTGGATCAGAGGGTGAGGGCTAGGGCCATTCCCCCCATAAATGTCTGGGAACTTGCAGGTGCCTTGGTGGAAGAGTGGGGTAACATCTCTCAGCAAGAACTGGCAAATCTGGTGCAGTCCATGAGGACGAGATGCACTGCAGTACTTAATGCAGCTGGTGGCCACACCAGATACTGACTGTTACTTTTGATTTTGACCCCCCCTTTGTTCAGGAACACATTATTCCATTTCCGTTAGTCACATGTCTGTGTAACTTGTTATGTTCATACAAATATTTACACATGTTAAGTTTGCTGAAAATAAACACAGTTGACAGTGAGAGGACGTTTATGAGTTTATAATGGATTAAATCAATAAAAAATCCTCATAAATCTACACACAATACCCCATAATAAGAAAGCAAAAACAGGTTTTTAGAAATGTTTTCATATTTATTTAATATAAAATATTTATTTAAAATAAGTATTCAGACCTTTTGCTATGAGACTCGAAATTGAGCTCAGGTGCATCCTGTTTCCATTGATCATCCTTAAGATGTTTCTACAATTTGATTGGAGTCCACCTGTGGTAAATTCAATTGATTGGACATGATTTGGAAAGGCACACCTGTCCGGGACAGGATTGTGTCAAGGCACAGATCTGGGGAATGGTACTAAAACATTTCTCCAGCATTGAAGGTCCCCAAGACTCTTCCTAGAGTTGGCCGCCCGGCCAAACTGAGCAATCGGGGGAGAAGGGCCTTGGTCAGGGAGGTGACCAAGAACACGATGGTCACTCTGACAGAGCTCCAGAGTTCCTCTGTGGAGATGGGAGAACCTTTCAGAAGGACAAACATCTCTGCAGCACTCCACCAATCAGGCCTTTACAGTAGAGTGTCCTGACGGAAGCCACTCCTCCGTAAAAGGCACATGACAGCCTACTAGAAGTTTGCCAAAGCTACCAAAAGGAATCTCAGACCATGAGAAACAAGATTCTCTGGTCTGATGAAACCAAGATTGAACTCTTTGGCCTGAATGACAAGCGTCACGTCTGGAGGAAACCAGGCAACGCTCATCACCTGGCCAATACCATCAATACGGTGAAGCATGGTGGTGGCAGCATCATGCTGTGGGGATGTTTTTCAGTGGCAGGGACTGGGAGACTAGTCAGGATCGAGAAAAAGATGAACGGAGCAAAGTACAGAGAGATCCTTGATGAAAACCTGCTCCAGAGCTCTCAGGACCTCAGACTGGGGCAAAGGTTCACCTTCCAACAAGACAAGGACCCTAAGCACACATTCAAGACAACGGAGGAGTGGCTTCGGAACAAGACTCTGAATGTCCTTGAGTGGCCCAGCCAGAGCCTGGACTTGAACCCAATTGAACATCTCTGGAGAGACCTGAAAATAGCTGTGCAGCGACACTCTCCATCCAACCTGACAGCGCTTGAGAGGATCTGCAGAGAAGAATGGGAGAAACTCCTCAAATACAGGGGTGCCAAACTTGTAGCGTCATACCCAAGAAAACCCGAGGCTGTAATCACTACCAAAGGTGCTTCAACAAAGTACTGAGTAAAGGGTCTGAATAATTATGTACATGTAATATTTTTATACATTTGCAAACATTCCTAAAAAACGTTTTTTTGCTTTGTCATTATGATGTATTGTGTGTAGATTGTTGAGGGAAAGAAACAATTTTATCAATTTTAGAATAAGGCTGTAACATAGCAAAATATGGAAAAAGTAAACGGGTCTAAATACGTTACGAATGCACTGGAGCCTAACTTTTTATGATACTGTTGTATTAGAGAGAGTTACAAAAAGTTTGAGTAGGGGGAAAAACAGGCTAAATGATTTGATGGTGTATTTAAAGCAGTATGTAATCAATAGGAAATGGCCAATGGTGAAGATCACACAGGGAAACAGAGCAGGAGTAAAAGTACCAAGGTGGCCATTGATACAGCCACTCTTTGGCAGCACTTCTCAGAAGATCAATAATCAAGCACGGAAAGTAGACTGCTTTCAAATCAGTGGAAAACTTTCTGGTTTTTAGTGCTGGGGGTAAGAACTAACTCTTACCATTGATAAGAGTGAACCCGACCTGAGGACTATTTTGCAGTGGCTCTCTACTTATCCTCCTTCCCAGACATCCTGTGTGGCCCTCGGCGTGACTGTGCCAGGACCTCTCATTAACAGTGGTGGAAAAAGTACCTAATTGTCATACTTGAGTGAAAGTAAAGATACCTTAAAAGAAAAGGACACAAGTTAAAGTAAAAGTCACCCAGTAAAATTCTTCTTGAGTAAAGTCTAAAATTATTTGGTTTAAAATATACTTAAGTATCAAAAGTAAAAGTATAAATAATTAAAAAATCTTTATATTAAGCAAACCAGATGGCACCATTTTCTTGTTTTTTAAATTTGCGAATAGCCAGGGGCACACTCCAACCTTCAGACATAATTTACAAACGAAGCATGTGTGTTTAGTGAGTCTGCCAGATTAGAGGCAGTAGGGATGACCAGGGATGTTCTGTTGATACGTGCGTGTATTGGACCATTTCCGTGTCCTGCTAAGCATTCAAAATGTAACAAGTAGTTTTGGGTGTCAAGGAAAATGTATGGAGTACAAAGTACAATATTTTCTTAAGGAATGTAGTGAAGTAAAACTAAAAGTTGTAAAAAATATAAATAGTAAAGTACAGATACCCCCCAAAAACTACTTAAGTAGTACTTTAAAGTATTTTTACTTAAGTACTTTACACCACTGCTCATTAATACCATTGCCCTCAGTTAACACACAATACTGTACGTGACAGAGAGAGAGAGTGACATCAGTGGCCTGATCCCATGCTACCCTTTATGACACTGGTGCCCAGTGGAGTGTGACCTTACCCCAGGCAGGGTAGAAACCCCCGATGGGCCAGACCATAATCTAGCCCAACAGATGTCCCGGTGCTGTGGCTCGTCAAGCGGTTGCACTGCAGCACCACAGTGGGCTGGCTGCTCTGAGAGAACAGGCAGGGTGGGAGTCAGGCAGGTGGGTCAGCTCAGCACTGAAACGGTAACTTGCCCCTGGCTCCTAAGGGTGCAGCTCGGGAGACGCTCAATGTCGCCCGTTATTCCAGTTTAATGCCGGCTAATGCTGTTATCTATGCTACATCCAATTAGAGGTACCTTTGACCTGGCTCCGGAGGCACGTTGCAGTCCATGCAATGATCTGCTCTAACAGACAAAAGCAGACAGTAAAGGAGGAACAGGAGGTTTGACCTCTCAGCTGTACAATCACCTTGATCCTATTATGGTCATTCACCTTAAGCCCGATAATGATGAGCACTACCAGGGGATTCTCAGTGTGCCACTCTGAAAGACATCAACCAGAGACAGTGGCTGACAGCCAACCAGAATTCAAGTTACTTTCTTTCCCTTTGCTTCTGTGTGGCAATGCAAATATAAGAATAGCTCAGGTACCAGATTAGATAATGTAATTGTGGCAGGGCTTCTGTCCAGTGAAAGTCAAGGCAGAGGATGTATTTAGGGCAGCATATTGGGGCTACGGGGTAATCCTGAGGTTGCCTCCAGCAGATTGAAGGATCCTCTCTCTCCCTCCTCAGGCCAAGGACCAGCAGGAACACATACACGTCCTCAGGCTGTCACGATCGTCGTGGTAATCATACTCGGACCAAGGAGCAGCGTACGTAGAGTTCCACATGTTAATTAATTGAAACTCACAAAAACAATAAAGAGCAACGAAACGTGACGTTCTGTAGAGCTCACAGGCATCAACACGAAAACAAGATCCCACAAAAACCAGTGGGGAAATGGCTGCCTAAATATGATCCCCAATCAGAGACAACGATAAACAGCTGCCTCTGATTGGGAACCATACCAGGCCAACATAGAAATAAATGCACTAGATCACCCACCCAAGTCACACCCCGACCTAACCAAAATAGAGAATAAAAAGGCTCTCTATGGTCAGGGCGTGACACAGGCCACAGACCAGCAGGAACACATGCAGGTCCTCAGGCCACAGAACAGCAGAAACAGATGCAGGTCCTCAGGCCACAGAACAGCAGGAACACATGCAGGTCCTCAGGCCACAGACCAGCAGGAACACATGCACATCCTCCCCACTCACACCTGGGAACAGACAGACAGGCACACAGACAGATGGCAGAGTGTATCACAACCCATTATAATGAACAGCGAAACTACCACAGCAGATAATGAGAGCCATTCATCAGCCAAGGTCATGAGGAGAAGGAGACAGCAGTGACTAATGCTCTAACATAACTCTTAGATCACAGTAGAAACATCGACGGAGAAGAGAAGTGGTGGAAGTTGGGAAGTTGTACTACAAGCTGTGAGTCATGCAAACAAAACAACTACAGACAAATCAGTTTCATCGAAATGTACAATACAGAATTTGGGAGTCACATTGATGCATTGCATTCCTAAATTGAATTTGACTGACTCAATATCAGACTAACCACATCAGTGTTTTTGTAAAGCGACCTTAATTGAGACGCAGACTTAATCTTCTCTTTTCCCAGATCATCCACCTTCCATGCTCAACCCCTACCCCCCTCCCCCAGATTAGTGGGGGACTGGCTGGCCTGCAGTGGGCCTGGACTTCCATGCCAGCTACCACTGCACCTGGTCTGCCAAGAAGATCAAAACACAATTTCCCTAAATAACTCCTGGCCCTAATAACACACTTTGGCCTACTAGGCACTGCAGTGTGACTCTCTGTCAACAGTATGACACTCCTAGTAGCATTACCCATGTGCCATTCAACGTGACAAAAGGGACCAGCAATGGTAGAAATTCTGCTACAGTAAGTATAATGAGTTGTTTAGGACAAAGTCTTTCAGGAGAATGCAGGACTGTAGGTAGGGGGTTACTGTTGTGTCAAGGTATAGGTTGCAGGCACCCAGGATACAATTGAGAGTGCCCTTACCAGAAACAACCTATAGAAATTCACAGAATTCAATTTCTGTGTCGAGGTATTCTCCAATTCCCACACTTGAACTCTTGGTTTATAATTATCTATAATGACTAATTCTCTAATTTAGAATATAATAAAATGGATAATAGATATTATTATAATATAATATTACACATTAATATGGTTATAAGATAATAATAGGTTACCAATCAATTCGTAACAAATCTATACCTTATTAAGTACACATACCATTCACTGAGTGTACAAAACATTATGAACACCTACTCTTTCCATGACATAGACTGACCAGGTGAATCAAGGTTAGAGCTATGATCCCTTATTGATGTCAGTTAAATCCACTTAAAATCAGTGTAGATGAAGGGGAGGAGACAGGTTAAATAAGGATTTTTAAGCCTTGAGACAATTGAGATGCTTTTTCTATGTGTGCCATGCAGAGGGTGAATGGGCAAGACAAAATATTTAGGTGCCTTTGAATGGGGTATGGTAGTAGGTCTCAGGAACACTGGTTTGACACAACTGTGGGAAGCATTGGAGTCAACATGGGCCAGCATCCCCGGGGAACGCTTTCGACACCTTGTAGAGTCCATGCCCCTATGAATTAAGGGTTTTCTGAGGGCAAAAGAGGGTGGGGATGCAACTCAATATCTTAATGTTTTGTACACTCAGTGTACATACTAACCCCTAACATAGACTCACAATAAAATATGATTTCACTCACAAGCAAATAAATACAATTGCTTGCACATACACAGAGCCAGTAAACACGTGACCATGCTCCAGTCAAATCCCTTCCTACCGGTCTAGATAAGGCCAGATCAGGAGGATAAGGCAGCTCTTTTAACGCTATTACAGAACATCTTAAAATGACAGTACAGAGTGTGACAGGCATGCCACTGACCCTAGACCTGCTGGAGCTGAGGGAGGAAGCAAGGACCCTACAGTATCACAGCTTCAATTAATATAAAACAAAGCAATAAAAAAGCTGTGTAACCTGGGGTATTGGTTTGTGAGATCAGCAAAATCTCCAGTCCGTGCAGCAGACGCCTCTGCAGCAGGGACATGGAAACCTGGTGCTGCAGCAATGCTTGGTTTCTCCTTCGCTCTCTCAACCTGTTCTTGTGACTTTCTTACCGCTTGCAAGGGCCTTGTGAAATGTTCACAGGTCTATGATGCAATAGAGAAAAAATACAATGTTAGATTTGAACTGAATTGCATCCCACCAATTCAGGGGAGGACAAACGGTGTCAGTTAGGGTATAACCTTTTCACAACTTCAGATCAAATCAAATACAACAGTATTTGAACAAAACAGTACACTCCCGCTCTCCCCTTACAGTGAAATGCTTACTTACAAGGTTAACCAACAAATGCAGTTTTAAGAAAAAATAAGTGTTAAGTAAAAAATAGATAAGTACAAAATAAAAAATAACAGTAACAATAATTAAAGAGCAGCAGTAAAATAACAATAGCGAGGCTATATACAGGGGATACCGGTACAGAGTCAATGTGCGGGGGCACCGGTTAGTCGAGGTAATTGAGGTAATATGTACATGTAGGTAGAGTTAAAGTGACTATGCACAGATAATAAACAGAGACTAGCAGCAGCTTAAAGGGGGGGGGGGGGGGCAATGCAAATAGTCCAGGTAGCCATTTGATTAGTTGTTCAGCAGTCTTATGGCTTGTGGATAGAAGCTGTTAAGAAGTCTTTTGGACGTAGACTTGGCACTCCGCTACCGCTTCCCGTGCGGTAGCAGAGAGAACTGTCTATGACTAGGGAGTCTTTGACCATTTTTAGGGCCTTCCTCTGACACCGCCTGGTATAGAGGTCCTGGATGGCAGGAAGCTTGGCTCCAGTGATGTACTGGGCCGTGCGCACTACCCTCTGTAACGCCTTGCGGTCGGGGGCCGAGCAGTTGCCGTACCATGCAACCAGTCAGGAAGCTCTCGATTATGCAGCTGTAGAATTCTTTGAGGATCTGAGAACCCATGCCAAATATTTTCTAGAGGGAAACAGAGAAAGAATGGAGGAAAATGTATTTGCAGGCCTGTAAAAGCAAGCAGAAGAACTCAAAATAAATAGAGAAAATAAAATTCCCCGGAGATTTAGAAACTATTCATCTTTCTGAAAGGGAGAAACCGAATTGGATAAATTGTCTGTTGTGCCTGCAGCATTTTTTTGGGCCTGTCTCCTGTCCCTTGTATCGCAGAAACACTGTTTTGTTCTTCTGCCTTTGATATTGAGGGACACTTTGCATAGCTCCCTGTCATTGCTGTGTGTGTGTGTGTGTGTGTGTGTGTGTGTGTGTGTGTGTGTGTGTGTGTGTGTGTGTGTGTGTGTGTGTGTGTGTGTGTGTGTGTGTGTGTGTGTGTGTGTGTGTGTGTTCCGCGGCTCTTGTCAGTACGTCTGGAGGCTGCCACAGTTTGAGACACACTGAACACAGAGGCTAAATAAGAGCTTCTGAAACACTGCAGCTTTCAAACATTATTTAAACTGAATTTAGGGCAAATTATAGGGAGTTAGACTTGGAACTGATTTCCACCAAGAATATTCCCAATAACTGCAAGGAAATATACGACTCTTACACACTTTTTACTCTCCAGATGTGGCAGCACTGGAGGAAATCAACAGAATATTGTTAATAATTGTGGCAGATAAACAAACCTATTTTAGCTAAACAAATGCCACACACCCCATGCCTTTTCAGAAGAGACTGTGCAGTTTGGATCTGCCTCTAAAGGAGGTTGGTGACGGCATATTCCTTCTGGACAGACTCAGGAACCCCCTTCCTGTCTCTATAGTGTAAAACCTGCTCCACCTCAGAAGACCCCCTGCCTGTACCCGGCCCTCACTCCCACTCTCCCCCGTCACTCACCAGCTTGCTCTCCCCGGCCCTGCACCCATCTACCCCCTCCACACAGTGCACTAAGCAGGGGGGCAACACACTCCACTAATACTGGGCCTCTTAGATGGACCTGCAGCCTCTGGATTCTCCTAACACTACACTCTGCCCTTGGAGGCTTCACCACAACCAAAGGGTAACACAGAGAGAGACACATCTTCAATCAGGCAGCTGGGATGCCTGGGCCTCTGTCATGTTTCACTGAGGAGGTATCTTGGAGTGTGCTCCCTGTGCCAAGACTCTTCCCCCACACACATTTGGAGCTTAAATGGGCCTATTCTAACCTGCCTACAATACAAGAGAAGAGTTTTAGGTATCTGTCATTTTTATACTGTGTGTCATTGTGCAATCGCACGGGAGGGCAAAACAAGCCCTGTTTGGCAGAACATGCTCTGATTTACTCTGAACAAAACAAAAACAAATGGAAACAAAATAATATTGAAAAAGAAAACAGGCAGATGAGAAAGTGTCCCCCACTGTGCCTGAGTGTGAAGACATGGAGGGGATAAATGTTGACAGGACAGGCTAAGGGTTTGATCTCTTTCTGATACTGGAGGCGTTGATTCTACCAGCGCGTTTTGTTGTGTCTGAGAAGAGCCGAGAAATAAAGTTATGAAGGATGAATATGAATTATTCTGGGAAGAGAAATAGGGCCTCAGCGTGTCAAGGCTCAAAAGAGGGACAAGAACAACTAATCTGGTAAACAACATGGACACAAAGGCATCTAACAAGGGTCTAAGAACAACCACAAGACTGCATTAAAATCAACTCCCTTTCAGACACTGAAAAAAAATTCAATCTTACCAATTTGAAACTCTTAATTAATTCTGGTTGACATGTTACAAGGTACTCTATGCTTTCTCAGACATACACGCAGAGAAACACACATGCAGTCAATTTCACACATTTAGATTAGAAAGTATTAAACTACAAAGAATCATACAGAAGCTATATTACATAGAAAACACAACAGCTGAGCTGCAGAGACTCTTCTCTCATATATATTGATTGGGGTAGTGACTGTTGGGCAATTCCACGCCAGGGAGGCCCAAAATATTTGGGGTATGTTCTCAAATTATTTGTGGTACAAATGTAAAAAGCATATCAAATATCCTTCCTCCCAATGAAGTTTCTATGTGAGAATTGCCAGGACAATCTGAGAAACCCAAAATATTTTCGGGCCTTCCTGGAGTGGACTCGCCCTGTTGGCAATCAGTACTACTTGCACCAGTGTAGAAACCTGGCGAGGAATAGCCCTGTATGAGAGAGCTATTAATCACAGGGTGTTGGAGAGCTGCATCCCTGAACAGCTCTGAGCTCTGATGTACCTGGGATGGAAATCGTCCCACAATTTTAAATTTAAAGTCAGGGCTGTGGGGAAGCTGCTTGGAGTAATGACATACATTTACTATGGTGGTGAGATGAGGGGCTGACAGAGAGAGATGGGGGGGGGGGAAAGAAAGAGATGAGTAGAAAGAGAGACAGCGAGACAGAGAGAGTGATAGAGAGAGAGAGCGAGAGAGAGACACAGACAGACTGATAGAGAGAGAGAGAGAGCGAGAGAGAGACACAGACAGAGAGAGAGAGAGAGAGAGAGAGAGAGAGAGAGAGAGATTGCTTTAATGTATTGTTGTTCTGATTAATATTGTTGTTGTAGCTGTTATTAATGGTAATCCCATGTCCACTACTACTATTATTATTGCTGTTAATCCCACCATTTATTTATATATAAATATATATATATTTTGTGTATATATATACATATATATTTTATTTAAATTTTTCGATATGTATACTTTGACAATGTAAGTAATAATAACTTGCCATGTCAATAAAGTCAATTGAATTGAATTGAATTGAGAGAGAGAGAGAGAGAGAGAGAGAGAGAGAGAGAGAGAGAGAGAGAGAGAGAGAGAGAGAGAGAGAGAGAGAGAGAGAGAGAGACACAGACCGAGAGAGAGACACAGAGAGAGAGACACAGAGAGAGAGAGAGAGAGAGAGAGAGAGAGAGAGAGAGAGAGAGAGAGAGAGAGAGAGAGAGAGAGAGAGAGAGAGAGAGAGAGAGAGAGAGACAGAGAGAGAGAGAGAGAGAGAGAGAGAGAGAGAGAGAGAGAGAGAGAGAGAGAGAGAGAGAGAGACACAGAGAGAGACACAGAGAGAGAGACACAGAGAGAGAGACACAGAGAGAGACACAGAGAGAGAGAGAGAGAGAGAGAGAGAGAGAGAGAGAGAGAGAGAGAGAGAGAGAGAGAGAGAGAGAGAGAGAGAGAGACAGATAAATAATAATATATATATAGATAAAGAATGCAAAAATCTAAGAAATAAATTGAGGAACCTGTCCAACCAAAAACATAGAGACCCGGAAAACCTGAGTCTACGCCTTCACTATGGCGAATCACTAAAACAATACAGAAATACACTACGGAAAAAGAAGGAACAGCACGTCAGAAATCAGCTCAATGTAATTGAAGACTCCATAGACTCTAACCAATTCTGGGAAAATTGGAAAACACTAAACAAACAACAACACGAAGAATTATCTATCCAAAATGGAGATGTATGGGTAAACCACTTCTCCAATCTTTTTGGCTCTATAACAAAGAATAAAGAACAAAAACATATACATGATCAAATACAAATCCTAGAATCAACTATTAAAGACTACCAGAACCCATTGGATTCTCCAATTACCTTGAATGAGTTACAGGACAAAATAAAAACCCTCAAACCCAAAAAGGCCTGTGGTGTTGATGGTATCCTTAATGAAATGATCAAATATACAGACAACAAATTCCAATTGGCTATACTAAAACTCTTTAACATCGTCCTTAGCTCTGGCATCTTCCCCAATATTTGGAACCAAGGACTGATCACCCCAATCCACAAAAGTGGAGACAAATTTGACCCCAATAACTACCGTGGAATATGCGTCAACAGTAACCTTGGGAAAATACTCTGCATTATCATTAACAGCAGACTCGTACATTTCCTCAATGAAAACAATGTACTGAGCAAATGTCAAATTGGCTTTTTACCAAATTACCGTACAACAGACCATGTATTCACCCTACACACCCTAATTGACAACCAAACAAACCAAAACAAAGGCAAAGTCTTCTCATGCTTTGTTGATTTCAAAAAAGCCTTCGACTCAATTTGGCATGAGGGTCTGCTATACAAATTGATGGAAAGTGGTGTTGGGGGTAAAACATACGACATTATAAAATCCATGTACACAAACAACAAGTGTGCGGTTAAAATTGGCAAAAAACACACACATTTCTTCACACAGGGTCGTGGGGTGAGACAGGGATGCAGCTTAAGCCCCACCCTCTTCAACATATATATCAACGAATTGGCGCGGGCACTAGAACAGTCTGCAGCACCCGGTCTCACCCTACTAGAATCCGAAGTCAAATGTCTACTGTTTGCTGATGATCTGGTGCTTCTGTCACCAACCAAGGAGGGCCTACAGCAGCACCTAGATCTTCTGCACAGATTCTGTCAGACCTGGGCCCTGACAGTAAATCTCAGTAAGACCAAAATAATGGTGTTCCAAAAAAGGTCCAGTCACCAGGACCACAAATTCCATCTAGACACCGTTGCCCTAGAGCACACAAAAAACTATACATACCTCGGCCTAAACATCAGCACCACAGGTAACTTCCACAAAGCTGTGAACGATCTGAGAGACAAGGCAAGAAGGGCCTTCTATGCCATCAAAAGGAACATAAATTTCAACATACCAATTAGGATCTGGCTAAAAATACTTGAATCAGTCATAGAGCCCATTGCCCTTTATGGTTGTGAGGTCTGGGGTCCGCTCACCAACCAAGATTTCACAAAATGGGACAAACACCAAATTGAGACTCTGCATGCAGAATTCTGCAAAAATATCCTCCGTGTACAACGTAGAACACCAAATAATGCATGCAGAGCAGAATTAGGCCGATACCCACTAATTATCAAAATCCAGAAAAGAGCCGTTAAATTCTACAACCACCTAAAAGGAAGCGATTCCCAAACCTTCCATAACAAAGCCATCACCTACAGAGAGATGAACCTGGAGAAGAGTCCCCTAAGCAAGCTGGTCCTAGGGCTCTGTTCACAAACACAAACACACCCCACAGAGCCCCAGGACAACAGCACAATTAGACCCAACCAAATCATGAGAAAACAAAAAGATAATTACTTGACACATTGGAAAGAATTAACAAAAAAACAGAGCAAACTAGAATGCTATTTGGCCCTAAACAGAGAGTACACAGTGGCAGAATACCTGACCACTGTGACTGACCCAAACTTAAGGAAAGCTTTGACTATGTACAGACTCAGTGAGCATAGCCTTGCTATTGAGAAAGGCCGCCGTAGGCAGACATGGCTCTCAAGAGAAGACAGGCTATGTGCACACTGCCCACAAAATGAGGTGGAAACTGAGCTGCACTTCCTAACCTCCTGCCCAATGTATGACCATATTAGAGAGACATATTTCCCTCAGATTACACAGATCCACAAAGAATTCGAAAACAAATCCAATTTTGATAAACTCCCATATCTACTTGGTGAAATTCCACAGTGTGCCATCACAGCAGCAAGATTTGTGACCTGTTGCCACAAGAAAAGGGCAACCAGTGAAGAACAAACACCACTGTAAATACAACCCATATTTATGTTTATTTATTTTAACTTGTGTGCTTTAACCATTTGTACATTGTTACAACACTGCATATATATAATATGACATTTGTAATGTCTTTATTGTTTTGAAACTTCTGTATGTGTAATGTTTACTGTTCATTTTTATTGTTTATTTGACTTTTGTATATTACCTACCTCACTTGCTTTGGCAATGTTAACACATGTTTCCCATGCCAATAAAGCCCCTTGAATTGAATTGAATTGAATTGAATTGACAGACAGAGAGAGAGAGAGAGAGAGAGAGAGAGAGAGAGAGAGAGAGAGAGAGAGAGAGAGAGAGAGAGAGAGAGAGAGAGAGAGAGAGAGAGAGAGAGAGAGACACAGACCGAGAGAGAGACACAGAGAGAGAGACACAGAGAGAGAGAGAGAGAGAGAGAGAGAGAGAGAGAGAGAGAGAGAGAGAGAGAGAGAGAGAGAGAGAGAGAGAGAGAGAGAGACACAGACCGAGAGAGAGACACAGAGAGAGAGAGACACAGAGAGAGAGACACAGAGAGAGAGAGAGAGAGAGAGAGAGAGAGAGAGAGAGAGAGAGAGAGAGAGAGAGAGAGAGAGAGAGAGAGAGAGAGAGAGAGAGAGAGAGAGAGAGAGAGAGAGAGAGAGAGAGAAAGAAAGAAAGAAAGAAAGAAAGAAAGAAAGAAAGAAAGAAATTTGTCTTTTGTCTCCAGGTTAACTGTTGTGAAAAAGGGACAGCACCTTAGTTCCTTAGAAATTCACACCAGCTGAAGCTCTGAGCTTCAGAACCAAAGAAAATAGTGTGTCTGCGAAAGATCATTGTAATGAGTTACAGTATCATCAGTTTGGCCTCCTCCAAATAAACAGGCTAATGTGCTCTGAATATCTGTGCAACTTATCACACATACTCCACATGGGGTGATGAAAATAGCAACCACTGTGTGACATATAAATGAGGTAAAATGACACACCTGGGAACGCTACCTGCTGACAGGAGTATAACACGCATGAGTCATTGCGGTTTTCTCCGGGTGTTTTTTTGTCATTGACACTCCAACATGTTTAGTGGGTAATACAGTTGGTTAGCAGATCTGGTCTGTTTCGGTGGGGTTGAGCCGGGGCACTATTGGCTCAGCAGATTTGTGGCTTGGAGACCTACACTGCTCTGTGCTGCTTTGGGCTGACCCATGTGGTGTGACAGACAGCCAATGGCAAGAGCGACTCAAAATACTCTACTGCAGCAAGTTATAATTGTGGGAGAACTGCTAAAGCTGCTTAATGCAACAGCAAATACTGCCACAGACAGATAGGGAAGCACAGCTATTGGCAATGAATATTTCATCCTGCAGAGCTTACCTTGAGGCTGGACGTAGACTTTGCTGCTTTCGGACAGCTGGGGGAATGAAAACAGAGGATATGATATTGGCAAAAATACCGAAAGTTTAATGAAACAATTTAAACAAACTACATGATTTGCATGGTAAGACATACCCCATTGAGTAGCACTAAGCAGTATGGAGACATTTTCATAATGGATCAAATTTCCCCCACAGATAACCGTGAGCAATAATTTGTGTTTATGTAAAGTGTATGGTTATCAAATATTGTCATTAGGTGGTACCTAAATTATTATATTGATATAGGAGAAATGGACAATCACAGCAAATGTATATTTCTTGGTAGTCTAATTCAACCATGGCATATTTTTATACAGTCACCGCCTCAAAATAAGCAGAAATAGTCATCCCAGGAAGAGGGGGTGAGCCCATGCAAATAACTCACAGTTGATGTAAAGGAAATTGACTGGATGTTATCACACAGAGTTAGGCTAGATCAATCCCCCATGTGTGTTTTCTGTCTGAATTAAAAGTGCGGCCCATCCTCCCTGCGCCTGTCCTGCCCGCATGCTGTCACTGCTAGATGACAGAGATAAAGAATGCCATTCTCCTCAACCTGCAGCACACGGCTGGAATCTAATCTGGAAATAAAACATGGTAATATTGTTTTCGTGCCACACTATTATGGAATGGGGCAAGATATTGTAGTAAAACCCTTCTGTTTATTTATTGAAGCTGTCAGGGCCCTGCTGTCTCTTGATGTGCTGTAAATTGGAAGTGAAAAACATTTCACTCGCTCGCTTCCACAATGACCTCTGAGATGTCTTGCTCTTTTAGACTGACATTATTTCGCACAAAATCAGCACATAATGCAGTTACGACTGCCTCAATACAGATGTACATTAGAACTTTCATATGTGAGCACTGTACTAGGAATAGTAGTGAAAACTGATAAATGAATCATAGCTACCAGAAATACTTCAGCCTCTTCTTTCAATTTGTTAGTAAACGCAACAGCAAATCAATAATATATCTCATTTTAAAGTAAACAGTTACAAGGGCCTATGGACAGCAGCATGCATATCTCTTTCCTCATCATGATAATACAATTGCATTTTAGGGTTGGCATCTATGTCACTTATTACCAAACAATAACAGTTGAGAAAATGTCAGAGCAGAAATCAAAGGCGAATGACAGCAACTCCATAAAAACTTCCTAACTGAGGACGAGTAGGTGAGGGTGGAGAAGCTGCTGCTTCTGGTTTGAGAAGCAAGGATTTCTGCATGAATATACTAAGAATACAAAGGGAATGTTGAACAAAAGACAGTAGTGCTCTTTATTGCTTAAGGATTTTGAATTGGGCCAACAGGTTCTAGTTATGGATGACTGAATTTCATGATCAAGGTTCGTGAGGACAGGCAGTAGCAGCAGGGGATCCTCTGACTGAGACGTTTGAAGTCATGGGACCCAGATTGCACCAGTACTCCCCAGAGGCAATTATCCCTTTACACTCATAGTAGATGGGTGTCTTACTGCCTATACAAATCTAACAACTCCCTTGAAAATAAAAGACGCAAAGTTATCTGTGAAATGAGAGGTATAGGCCCAGATATTGATGAGTCAATGCACCGCTAGCCAGCAGAATTAGTGGCAGGGCGGGATCTCAAGAAGAGAGAACCACAAACAGCACAGCTGGGGTTAGCTTCCCTGGTAAGCTGGGGTTAGCTTCCCTGGTAAACTGGGGTTAGCTTCCCTGGTAAGCTGGGGTTAGCTTCCCTGGTAAGCTGGGGTTAGCTTCCCTGGTAAGCTGGGGTTAGCTTCCCTGGTAAACTGGGGTTAGCTTCCCTGGTAAGACAGTTCAACACACTCTGTTTCATGCCAGTAATCCATATCCTAGGTCTCCTAGTGGTAGCTCAAAGTAGGCCTAATCCTCTCTTTATTTTCCCACACATTATTTTGGTTCTTAATGGGAACTACTATGGTGCGTTATGCACTACTGAGACTATAGAAAGTGATAGATTGTAAATAAGTGCTGTTTGTGGGATGTAGAATGATGGCTCAAGTCTCTGGGATGTTTTGTCTTACAAAGTCATAGTGAAAGAGAAAAGTGTTATGCTGAAATTGAGTGTGTCGGTTTGAAAAAGTGTCTGTGTACTCCCGGTGACTGGAGACCTCCAACATGTTATCTGGAGCAATAGTAGGATGAGAACAGGAAGTGGCACAAAGGATGATTCAACTATTGTCAGACGGGGTCTTAAATCAGGGTGAAAGTCAACCACAGTGGAAAACTGCTGAAGTAGTTTGGGGGGGAGGGGAGTGGAAGAAAATCCTACGCCACTCGAGACGTACAGTATGTATACAGCTGTGCCACTCGAGGGGCGCGCATTACAGCTGTTGCGTATTTGGTATTAAAACTTCACTCTGAGTTTTGACTTTTTGTGTTAAATAAGGTTATTGCATATTGAATTTAACTTATCATTAGTAACATAGTGCAGTCATGGCAGCAATGATACAAGTGTTGTGTCTGTATGGTTATATTTTTCAGATCAACTGCATGGGCTTTTTGGCTTTTTGGTACCGAAGCCCCAAGTCTGGCACCAAAAGGCTCCTGAACAGCTTCTACCCCCAAGCCATAAAACTGCTGAACTGTTAATGAAATGGCTACCCAGACTATTTGCATTGACCCCCTTTTTTTTCACTGACTCTCTTGCACTGGCTCTATGCACACTCACTGGACTCTACCCACACACTCACTACACTGACACTCAAATACACACACACACACACACACACACACACACACACACACACACACACACACACACACACACACACACACACACACACACACACACACACACACACACACACACACACACACACACACACACACACACACACACACTGGGATGTATAGTGGCCGTTTTACAGGCTCCTGACCAATTATGCTATTTTGTGTGCTTTCTTTTCTGTGATTTAAACTTTTTTTGTACATAATGTCTCCACCATCGTTTCCCATGGCCGAAATAATTCTACTTCAATGACTCGGCCGCGCAGGACATATTGCTCACCCGGGAACAGACCCTAATCCCTGACACTTGGAAGAGGAAAAGACGGGGATATAGAGGCCGATGTCAGGGCAGCCTGATGAAACTACGGCGGTGAGCAAATAAACCACCACTACCCTCTGTTCTATCGGCGAATGTACAAACTAAACAAACTAAACAAGCTCCGTTCGAGACTATCCTATCAACTGGACCAAAAAAACGGTAATATCCTATGCTTCACAGAGTCGTGGCTGAACGAGGACATGGTTGTTTTTTCTATGCATCAGCAGGACAGAATAACAGTGTCTTGTAAACTCAAAGGTGGGGGAGTGTGTCTCTTTGTTAACAACAGCTGGTGCTCAATATCTAATATTAAGGAAGTTTCGAGGTTCTGCTCGCCTGAGTTAGAATACCTCATGATGTAGACCACACTATTTACCAAGAGAGTTTTCAACTATATTTTTCGTAGCCATCTATTTACCACCACAAACCAATGCTGGCACAAAAACCTCACTTTACGAGCTATATAGGGCCATAAGCCAACAAGAAAATGCTGATTCAGAGGCAGCGCTTCTAGTGGTCGGTGATTTTAATACAGGAAAACTTAAATCTGTTTTACCTAATTTCATCTGTGCAACTAGAGGGAACAAATCTCTAGTGCACCTTTACTCCACACACAGAGACGCATACAAAGCTCTCCCTAGTCCTCCATTTGGCAAATCTGACGATAACTTTATCCTCCTGATTCCTGCTTACAAGCAAAAGTTCAAACAGGAAGTACCAGTGACGCACTCAATTCGGAAGCTGTCCGTTGAAGCAGGTGTTAAGCTACAGGACTGTTTTGCAAGCACAGACTGGAATATGTTCCATGATTTATCCGATGGCTTTGAGGAGTTTACCACATCAGTCACCGGCTTCATTAATAAGTGCATCGATGACCATGTTCCCACAGTGACCGTACTTACATATCCCAACCAAAAGCCATGGATTACAGGCAACATCCGCACTGAGCTAAAGGCTAGAGCTGCTGCTTTCAAGGAGCTTGACACTAACAAGGACGCTTACAAGAAATCCAACTACACCCTCAGACGAACCATCAAACTGGCAAAATCGCCAATACAGGACTAAGACTGATTCCTACTACACCAGCTCCGGTGCTCGTCGGATGTGGTAGGGCTTACAAATTATCACAGATTACAAAGGGAATCCCAGCCACGAGCTTCCCAGTGACACAAGTCTACCAGATGAGCTAAATGCCTTCTATGCTCGCTTCAAGGTAAGCAACACTGAACCAAGAGTGAGAGCACCAGCTATTCCGGACGACTGTGCGATCATGCTCTCCGTAGCTGATGTGAGTAAGACCTTTAAACAGGTCAACAGTCACAAGGCAGCAGGGCCAGATGGATTACCAGGACGCGTACTCAGCTGGCAAGAGTCTTCACTGACATATTCAACCTCTCCCTGACCCAGTATGTAATACATACATGCTTCAAGCAGACCACCATAGTCCCTGTGCCCAAGAACGTCAATGGCTTACATCAACACCATCATCCCAGACACCCTGGACCCACTCCAATCCCCATACCATCCCAACAGATCCACAAGTTACACAATCTCTATTGCACACCACACTGCCACACTGACAAAAGGAATACCTACATGAGAATGCTGTTCTCAGCGTTCAACACCATATTGCCCTCAAAGCTCATCCCTAATCTAAGGTCCCTGGGACTGGATCTTGGACTACCTGACGGGCCACCCCCAGATGAACAACACATCTGCCATGCTCAGGGGGCCCCTCAGGGGTGCATGCTTAGTACCCTCCTGTACTCCCTGTTAACTCACAACTGCGTGAGTTAAGTTCACCGATGACACGACGATGGTGGACTACAGGAAAAAGAGGGCCAAGCACGCTCCCCATTCACATTGACGAGGCTGTAGTGGAGCGGGTCGAGAGCTTCAAGTTCCTCGGTGTCCACATCACTAAGGATCTATCATGGTCCAAACACACCAACACAGTTGTGAAGAGGGCACGACAACACATCTTCCCTCTCAGGAGGTTGAAAACATTTGGCATGGGCCCTCAGATCCTTGAAAAGTTATACAGTTGCACCATCGAGAACATCTTGACTGGCTGCATCACCGCTTGGTATGGTAACTACTTGGCATCTGACCACAATGCGGTACAGAGGGTAGTGCGTACGGCCCAATAGATCGCTGGGGCTGAGCTCCCTGACATCCATGATCTCTATACAAGGCAGTCAGAGGAAGGCCCAAACATTTTTTCAAGACTCCAGCCACCCAAGCCACAGATTGCTCTCTCTGTTACCGCACAGCAAGTCTGGAACCATCAGGACCCTGAACAGCTTCTACCCTCAAGCCATAAGATTTCGAAACAAGACTGATGAATTGCTAATCAAATAGCTACCCGTAGTAACAGCATTTTGCACTAGCTTTCTTGCACTGAATCTATGCACACACACTCGACTCCAACCACACACACTCGACTCCAACCACACACTCACAAATACTTACACTGACATCCCAACACACACACACATAACATGCAAACATATGCATACTGACACCACACACACACACACACACACTTTGAAACTCACAACATACGCTGCTGCTACTGTCTATTATCTATCCTGTTGCCTAGTCACTTTACCCCTACCTTTATGTACCGTACATAGCTATCTCAGTTACCTCGTACCCCTGCACATCAACTCGGAACACCTGCTCTTTCCATGAAATAGACTGACCAAGTGAAAGCTATAATCCCTTATTGATGTCACTTGATATCAACTGCTTAGGGATTTCACCATGAGGCCAATGGTGACTTTAAAACAGTTACAGAGTTTAATGGCTGTGATAGGAGAAAACTGAGGATGGATCAACAACATTGTAGATACTCCACAATACTAACCTAATTGACAGAAGGAAGCCTGTACAGAATAAAACTATTCCAAAACATACATCCTGTTTGCAACAAGGCACTAAAGTAATACTGCAAACAATGGGGAAAAGAAATACCTTTTTGTCCTGAAAACAAAGTGTTATGTTTGAGGCAAATCCAATACATCACATTACTGAGTACCACTCACCATATGTTCAAGCATGGTGGTGGCTGCATCATGTTGTAGGTATGCTTGTAATCATTAAGGACTAGGGAGTTTTTCAGGATTAAAACGAAATCAAATGGAGCTAAGCACAGGCAAAATCCTAGTGGAGACCCTGGTTCAGTGTGCTTTCCACCAGACACTGGGAGATGAATTGACCTTTCTGCTGGGAAATTTTTTTAATCTACACTGGAGTTGCTTAACAAGAAGACAGTGAATGTTCCTGAGTTGCTGAGTTACATCTTTGACTTAAATCTACTTGAATATCTATGGAAAGCTTTTAGAGACGTACACAGTGTAAGAATATTTTAAGATAAAGAACAACGCAGGGTACTAACGGTCAATAGGGAATTAACGATCAATGGAAATAGTTGGTTTTCAGTTCAACATCTGTTTAGAATCTGTGTAGGAATGTCAGTCCTGGACTCATAGCTACGTATATCACAATTTCATTGGTCTGAATTTTGGCCATTGGCCCAATTTTACTGCAAGGAATTCTAATTGGTCAACCACAGGCTAGGGTTGGGGGTAATAAATTACACCCTGTTTCCTTGTTCTGTTGAGAAAGTCACTGAGGACAGGGGAGAATGAACCATCTTCTTCCCAACATAACATCCATGATTTGTCCTCCTTGAATAAACCTATTTTTCGCCCCCTGATTTGCTTTGGGCTCTGTGTTATTGAAGAATAACATCAACTGCTAACACCAGAAAAAATCACAGCTGAAATCACTGCCAAAGGTGCTTCTATTGACTCAGGGGTGTGAATACGTATGTAAAATAGATATTTCTGAACTAAATTTTCAATAAATTAGCAAACATTTCGAAAAACAACTTTTCACTTTGTCATTATGGGGTATAATGTGTAGATGGGTGAGAAGAAAAAAACAATTTAATAAATTTTGTATTCAGGCTGTAACACAACAAAATGTGGAATAAGTCAAGGGGTATGAATACTTTCTAAAGGTATTGTAAGTGCCTTTGAACGGGGTGTGGTAGTAGGTGCCATGCGCACCGGTTTGTGTCAAGAACTGCAACGCTACTGGGGTTTTCAACAGTTTCCCGTGTGTATCAAGAATGGTCCACCACCCAAAGGACATCCAGCCAACTTGACACAACTGTAGGAAGCATTGGAGTCAATATGGGTCAGCATCCCTGTGGAACTCTTGACACCTTGTTTAGTCCATGCCCGACAAATTGAGGCTGTTCTGAGGGCAGCCTCAATTGACTCTGGAATTTTGGAAAAGGACGCGCATGTAAGCATTTCACTGTTAGTCTTTAAAAAAAAATGTTTTCACCTTTATTTAGCCAGGTAGGCCAGTTGAGAACAAATTCTCATTTACAACTGCGACCTGGCCAAGATAAAGCAAAGCAGTGCGACAAAAACAACAACACAGAGTTACACATAAACAAACGTACAGTCAATAACACAATAGAAAAATCTATTTACAGTGTGTGGAAATGTAGAAGAGTAGGGAGGTAAGGTAATACATAGGCCATAGAGGTGAAATAATTACAAATTAGCATTAACACTGGAGTGATAGATGTGCAGATGATGTGCAAGTAGAGATACTGGGGTGCAAAAGAGCAAGAGGATAAATAACAATATGGGGATGAGGTAGTTGGGTGTGCTATTTACAGATTGGCTGTGTACAGGTACAGTGATCGGTAAGCTGCTCTGACAGCTGATGCTTAAAGTTGGAGAGGGAGATATAAGACTCCAGCTTCAGTGATTTTGCAATTTGTTCTAGTCATTGGCAGCAGAGAACTGGAAGGAAAGGACACCAAAGTAAGTGTTGGCTTTGGGGATGACCAGTGAAATATCCCTGCTGGAGCGTGTGCTACGGGTGGGTGTTGCTATGGTGACCAGTGAGATGAGATAAGGCGCGGCTTTACCTAGCAAAGACTTATAGATGACCTGGAGCCAGTGGGTTTGGCGACAAATATGTAGTGAGGGCCAGCCAACGAGAGCATACAGGTCGCAGTGGTGGGTAGTATATGGGGCTTTCGGTGACAAAACGGATGGCACTGTGATAGACTACATCCAGTTCGCTGAGTAGAGTGTTGGATGCGATTTTGTAAATGACATCGCCGAAGTCAAGGATCGGTAGGATGGTCAGTTTTATGAAGGTATGTTTGGCAGCATGAGTGAAGGAGGCTTTGTTGCGAAATAGGAAACCGATTCTAGATTTAATTTTGGATTGGAGATGCTTAATGTGAGTCTGGAAGGAGAGTTTACAGTCCTACCAGACACCTAGGTATTTGTAGTTGTCCACATATTCTAATTCAGAACGTCCACAGTAGTGATACTAGTCGGGCGGGAGGGTGCGGGCAGCAATCGGTTGAAGAGCATCCACTTCGTTTTACTAGCATTTAAAAGCAGTTGGAGGCCATGGAAGGAGTGTTGTATGGCATTGAAGCTCGTTTGAAGGTTTGTTAGCACGGTGTCCAAAGAAGGGCCAGATGTATACAGAATGGTGTCGTCTGTGTAGAGGTGGATCAGAGAATCACCAGCAGCAAGAGCAACATCATTGATATATACAGAGAAAAGAGTCTGCCCGAGAATTGAACCCTGTGGCACCCCCACAGAGACTGCCAGAGGTCCGGACAACAGGCCCTCCGATTTGACACACTAAACTCTATCTGAGTAGTTGGTGAACCATGCGAGGCAGTCATTGAGTCTGCCGATAAGAATGTGGTGATTGACAGAGTTGAAAGCCTTGGCCAGGTCGATGAAGACGGCTGCACAGTACTGTCTTTTATTGATGGACATTATGATATCGTTTAGGACCTTGAGCGTGGCTGATGTGCACCCATGACCAGCTTGGAAACCAGATTGCATAGTGGAGAAGGTACGGTGGGATTCGAAATGGTCGGTGATCTGTTTGTTAACTTGGCTTTCGAAGATTTTAGAAAAGCAGGGCAGGATGGATATAGGTCTATAACAGTTTGGGTCTAGAGTGTCTCCCCCTTTGAAGAGGGGGATGACTGTGGCAGTGTCAGGACCCGGTGCGAGAAACAGTCACTAATAATCGGCAGAACCCAGAAGATGAGGCAGACACAGCAGTACTAGAGATGGTGGTTTAATAAAAGAACAAGATCTTCAGGCAAAGAATATAAATCCACAACGTCCAAAATAAAGCCAAGAGGCAAAAAATGGATATCTTCCAAAATACAAAGAAAATCCATAAAGTGGTAAGAACAGCAAGGGAAAAAACAAACCTCAAAAGACTAATCCAAAAATACACAAGAACAAAACCAGAGAACCTCTGGAAAATCCAACAAGAGAAAATATATGTTCACAACAAGGCTTGGGCTGGGGCTGGGTGCTAACATACAAACACTGAGCAAAGAACTGAGGAACACACAGGGTTTAAATACCAACAAGGGAACGACACACAGGTGCAAACAATAATAGAGCAAGGAAAAAACAAAAGGTTCAAAAAAGGTGCAATGGGGACATCTAGTGACAAAAACCAGAACAGTCCTGGCCAAAACCTGACAGGCAGCTTTCCAATCTTTGGGGATCTCAGACGATACGAAAGAGAGGTTGAATAGGCTAGTAATCGTGGTTGCAACAATTTTGGTGGATAATTTTAGATCGAGAGGGTCCAGATTGTCTAGCCCAGCTGATTTGTAGGGATCCAGATTTTGCAGCTCTTTCAGAACATCAGCTGTCTGGATTTGGGTGAAGGAGAAGTGGGGTTTTGGGCTTGGGCAAGTTGCTGCAGGTGGTGCTGAGATGTTGGCCGGGGTAGGGGTAGCCAGGTGGAAAGCATGGCCAGCCGTAGAAAAATGCTTATTGAAATTATCGATTATCGTAGATTTATCGGCGGTGACAGAATAAAAGGAGCAGATTTCTGGGTGTGGAAGACTAGATTCAAGGCATAATGTACAGACAAGGGTATGGTAAGATGTGAGTACAGTGGAGGTAAACCTAGGCATTAGTGACAATGAGAGAGGTTTGTCTCTCGAGGCACCATATAAGCCAGATTTAAGCCAGCATGTGTGGGGAGTGGAACAAAAGGGATAGCTAAGGCATTTTGGGCAGGGCTGGAGGCTCTACAGTGAAATAAGACAATAATCACTAACCAAAACAGCAATAGACAAGGCATATTGACATTAGGGAGAGGCATGTGTAGCCGAGTGATCATAGGGTCCAGTGAGTAGCTAGGCAAGCTGGAGATACGGCGATTCAGACAGCTAGCGGCCCGGGGCAAGCAGGCTAGCAGATGGGCCTCCGGAGGACGTTGCAACGGAAGAGCCAGTTGAAACCCCCTCGGACGGTTACGTCGGCAGACCAGTCATGATGGATCGGCGGGGCTCCGTGTCGGCAGTAAAAGGATCCAGGCCAATTGGCAAAAGAGGTATTGTAGCCCAAGAATTGGCTGATGGACCTCTTCGGCTAGCCGGGAGATGCTAGCTTCAGGCTAACTGGTGCTTGCTTCGGGACAGAGACGTTAGTCAGGAGTAGCCAGGAGTAGTCTACACCTGTTGTCTACGAAGCACGTGCCAAATAAAATTATACTTTATTTTATTTGACACACACACAAAACACACAGACACATGCATATTGACGTCACTCACACACTCACAGACACACTTTCACACACATTGCCGCTACTCTGTTTATTATCTATCCTCATTGCCTAGTCACTTTTAACCTTGCCTGGAAACCTTTGCATTGAATTCTACGTTGGGCAGAAATGAGAACGTTTCCTCTCGTGACCTTTACAAGCCAGAACGTTGTATCAAATGATATTGTTATGTACTTAACCGGTTGTCCATGCGGTTGGTCCAAGGGCTGTTACTCTGACCATATTACCGCCACACTGGCAGTCATGAGTCATGGCCGCAGTAAAATTCCAGTGACCTTTGGGTCACGGTAATCTCGTTTTATGCACTCTGGACATGCATTGGTAGGACCCAATTCACCAACCACCATCAGGTCGCTAATGGCCTGGTACTCAGGGCTCTATTGTCTCGCTAACCATTCTGACATAAATGCAAATGCGTTCCAAAATCACATCAAACACTTATCATCATAACAGTGACTGTGATTGATCAATTTGAAGAAAGAAGTTCAACAATAGGTTGAAACTGAGAAGACAACATGGTTGTTGTGGATGCTGTTTTAAAGACTAACACAACCGTGCTTTCTAAGGTGATGGTGAATTCAAAAAACCCATACGCATATTAGAAGTTATGCACATTAGAGATATGCACATGCATAGGCCTATACATGAGCCCAAACCCCCCCCCCCAAAAATCCTGAATTAAAATAATGATTGTGCAGTTATACAATAGCCTACATAGCTTACTGCATATTACGCACAGCAGAAAAATAGAAACATTTGGTACATAATTGGTCTAGCATATTGTCCAAAATTGAATTGATTGATTTTGAATAGCCTAGTAATAGGGAACTCTTTATATTTTCATAATTAATAGGCTGACATATTACCTTTAGCTACAGAATATCTCACCAACGTGCGTTTCCACCTCCTCTCTGTCCTTCATTCCTTTCTCGAGCACACAGATAGAGGGGCTGTCAACAGTTTAATTAAATATGTTTTGTTGTGAAAACATGTTACTATCACGTTCCTGAACTGATTTCACTTGGTTTTCCAAATTAAGCACTGGGTAGCTGCAGGAGCAGGGTTGGAGAGGCCATGGCATCCAGAGTTTGGGTGGAATATCACCTGTCCTGCAGCTAGAGGCTGCATACTCCTCAAACAGTGGTTGATGTGTGGGGTGAAATAACCGGCATAGCATACCTGGCATGATTGAAAAACCAACATTCGCTATTCAACATGTATTTTTTTCCCTGGCCCTGTTTCTTCCCAGTTGATAATGGGCCATTCGAAATCTAAAATAATTGTACATATTGTTAAAGACAAGGTTAAATTGAGAGTAATCTGATGGGTGAAAATGATTGCTTGATGAGAGAACAGCGTGTGCAGCCTGAGGTAAGGAACAGAGCGCAAGCTTTTTTTGTGACTTTCTCAAATCATTAATAGCTTATGGTCACATCATGCAGCCCATATATGTTTGGATTTCTAAGACATTCTAAAGTTTGTATCATTCACAACTACAGTTGCCAAATAATTACATATCTAGCATATAGGACCTGTTTCAAATTATCACTTTTACGCTCAACATAGCCACTTCATATGTGCACTCAGAATGGGAAAAATATCCTTTCTATTTTATTCAGCTGTTAAATTATATTTTTCTTATTATAAAATCATATAATATAAAATAATGGCATGGGACTTATAAGCATATCTTGTTTGCTAAATGAACAAGCCTGCAGCCGATGGCATGGCGCATAGCCAGATTGTCAGGTTCTTGATAATGGACGGACCAAGGCGCAGCGTGTGTAGAATTCCACATCTTTATTACGTGAAACTTCAAACAAAAAAAACAATAAACCAACAACGAAAACGTGACATCAGTGGTGCAACAAGCACAAACACAATATCCCACAACCCAGGTGGGAACAATGGAGAACTTAAGTATGATCCCCAATTAGAGACAATGATAATCAGCTACCTCTAATTGGGAACCATACCAAGTACACCAACATAGAAATAGGAAAACTAGAACACCCCCCTAGTCACGCCCTGACCTACAACACCATAGAGAACCAAGGGCTCTCTATGGTCAGGGCGTGACACAGATAACATACTGTAGGACAACTCATATTCTGTTTTTCTGAAATACATTTTCTTCATATCATAATGTTTCTTTAGACCTGCCTAAAATAAATTATGGATTTATTGTGATGGTATATATTAAATTGATTTATTAGACTTTTTAAATGTAGACGTTCCAAAGGTGCGGCTTGTATGAGTGGAGATGCTAAAGGTGTTTGTTAATTAACTGTCAATTACCGTGAGACCGGCAGTCTTTTGCATGACAATAACTAGCTGAAAAAATGTCATGACCGCCACAGCCTCATCTTTTCAAAGCGCTTGTAGTGCATTCAGATGCCTGTCACCTGAAGCATATATAGAACCATGTAAAGACATGCACAAGCCTGGCAAGTATGCATGCCTCTCGTGCATGTATTTTTATCTGTGTGCATGCTTCAGGTGATAGAAATCTGAATGCACTACCAGAGATTTGAAAAGTTGATGTACTTATACTTTCCTGTGGATATACTGTCTCACATTCCTACCGCCAAAAGGACCAACCGCACAGACAACCAGCTTGTACAGGTCATGAGAGGAAACTTTCCTGATTCTAACGCTCATTTCTGGCTGACGTAGAATTCAATGTAATTCAACGTTGGGTTTCTAGGCAACTTTTACCCCTACCTACATGTAATGTACTGTACATATTACCTCAATCACCGCTTACCCTCAGCACATTGACTCGGTACCGGTACTCCTTGAATATAGCCTTGTTATTGTTATTTTATTGTGTTACTATTTCCTTACTATTTATTTTTTTGCTAATGTTTGTACTTTTTGACTCTGCATTGTTGGGAAAGGGCTCGTAAGAAAATATTAAAGTCTACAACCTTTTTATTCAGCGCATGTGACAAATACAATTCTATTTGATTTTTGGTAATGTGTTCAGGGGTAGGCTTACTTAAAAATAACATAAAATCAAGGGAACTGCCCATAGCACAGTATTTGAAAATGGTTAGCGTGCCATGCAGTCAGCATAATCTGTGGTTCTACTGGACATGAATGGTTTCCCTTCATATATCTCGAATCTGAGAGGCGTGCCTTTGTTACCCTTTCTATGAGCTTATAATATAAACTACAACGTGAAAGGTACAGTTTACTTCACTTTAATCATGTCAGCACATGTAACAGCCCTTTTTTTGTTTTTATTCTTCCTCTCCCCAATTCACTTAAACTATATCTCTTTATTTCCCATGGGTTTCACCAGAGTACCCCCTAGTGGCTGGAATACAACTGTATTAAGCGCCTTACAACACCCCCCCCTGCAAAAACGAAATGTTGTCAAAATCATTTCACATATATACACATCTGAACATCTCTAGTTTGTATCCTGATAAGAGCTTGGCAGCCCTAAAGTGTTATAGGTGAGAATGTCTCTGGGCCTCCTCTGCCGGGCTGAACGGCGGGGCAAGATCATGGGTGAATCCAATGAATCAGTGTCCACTTCATCATGACATGATTGAGTCTCTGAGCCCTCAGCTGTTTCCATATTTACCCCTGTCATCTCTGGGCTCTCTCTGAGGACTGGCTGGCACTCCTTCACAGTCATGTCAGTCTGACCCCGTTCCTCACCATTATCTGATACTAGTTGTGTGCTACTCTGTCTGCTCTCTTCATCCCTACGTGGCCTATTAATGAAAACTGGATAAGAATCCTCATCTGAGCTCTCAGACTCAGGACGTTCCCATTTTGCTGCTTTTGCTGGGGTGGTTCCCTTTTCCACAGACCTCTACTGGGTGTTTCAACAGGTTCTTCAAATGGTAGGGAATTACATGACTTGAGCATATTGCGATGCAGAACCCGGGCCCAGCCTGTACCCCTCTCGGGTTTGACCTCATAGACAGGGCTGTCATCACCTTTCCTGGTTACCACCACATGTATTTGGTCCTCCCAGTGTGATCTTAGCTTTCCCGGCCCCCCACGTTCTGATATGTTCCTCACCAGTACACGATCCACTGAGACCAGAACCAAACTCATTTTCTTCCGATCGTAGTAGGCTTTTCCCTTTGCTGTTGATTTCTCCAGGTTTCTAATGGCGATGTCATAGGCTTCCGCCATCTGTTGCTGCCACTTCTTAGCATAATCCTGGTATGATTTCTCCTTTTCTTTATCTGTAATCCAAAGACAAGGTCAACAGGTAGCAGTGGAGACCTTCCAAATAGCAGGAAATACGGTGAGAACCCAGTAGCATCACTGGTGATACAATTATACTCAGATAATCACCCCAGTTGGCCTTTTTCTCTTCAACTACTGTGCGCAACATTGACAACAGTGTACAGTTAAATCTCTTCACCGGATTCCCCGGTGGATGATATGGAGAGGTTCTGGAATTGGCTATTCCCGTACAGTTCTGCAAGGCTCTGAATAACTGATTTTCAAACTCTCTTCCCTGATTTTGATGGATTTTTTAAACAAAGCCAAACTTTGGGAAAAAATTATCGAAAAGCTTTTTTGCTGCAGTTTTCCCTGACTTATTTCTGGTGGGGTAGGCTTGTGCAAATGTTGTAAAGTTATCTAAAATAACAAAAATGTACTCGTAGCCCCATCTGCTTTTCTCCAAATGCACATAGTCAATCTCGAAAGGAGCTGTAGCTTGTACATGTTGCATTGGGGCCCTAGTTATTACACTGGATTTCATTTGTTTGATACACTTACACACTTTAGTGATAAAGTGTTCAATGTCATGTTGCATGTGCGGCCAATAAAAGCGTTCTCGTGCTAAGTTCAACACTCTTTCTGTTCCTAGATGGGCCATTTCAGTGTGTAAGTACTTGTAAATCAGTGTTCTATACTGACTTGGTACCACAACTTGTGTCCTTTTTGCTGTTTTCCTTTGTAATAATCCATCTGGTGAGACATGGAGCCTGTTCCACTCTTGCAGTAACTGTTTGACTTTGTATGACTCTTGTTGACATTCTGTTGGTTTAGGCTTAGTCCTTTGACTTTTCAGTTCCAAGATTCTCCATACAGCTGCATCCTTTAACTGAGCCTGCATGAGATCGTGTGGAGACAGTTGGTCTGTAACTGTTCCCCCCCACCATGACAGCTCATCTTGCACTGATGGCTTTAGTGTGACCGCGGATATCCAAGTTGCACAGTCATTCTGTTGTGTCTGAAGAATATTGAGTGTTGCTTTTACCATCTCAAGTGAGTGTCTCTCTGTGCATTCTTCCATGTAATGTTCAGCATGCAAAGGAGAGCGTGACAGAAAGTCTGCGTCAGTGTTTACCTTTCCAGGACGATACTTCAGTGTGAGATTAAAGTCAGACAGCTCTGCCACCCAGCGATGACTGGTGGCATTCAGTCTTGCTGTAGTTAGTACATATGTCAAGGGGTTATTATCACTGTACACTGTCACAGAGGGAGCATAAAATAGGTAATCTCAGAACCGCTCAGTCACTGCCCATTTGAGGGCCAAGAATTCCAGTTTCCCTGAGTGAAGGTGATAGTTTCTCTCTGCTTGAGGCAGGGTGCGGGAGCCATATTCAATGACCCTCAGTTTGCCACTTTGTCGTCAGTATAACACACCTTCCAATCCCTCTTCGGAGGCATCAACATGCAGGATAAAACGGTCCTTGAAATCTGGGTAAGCAAGCACAGGTGAATTAGTCAACACACTCACCAAGTGTTCTAATGCTCTCTGGTGAGCATCCTCCCATATAACTTTCTGGTGGGGCAGAGCTTGTCCCGACTGCATAGCTACCTTGGTCCTTCACTTCCCGGATGCTGGGGTCTCCGACTTCACTGCTAGTAAGTCATAGAGACATTTAGCATTTTGTGAAAAGTTCTGTACATAACCCTTATAGTACCCTAGAAACCCCAGTAGTTTCCTCAGCTCTCTCACGTTTGTTGGTGGCCTGTTTACCAGTTCTTGCACCGCTACAATTTCTTTAACATCCATTCTGTAACCCTCAGCAGAAATTATTTTTCCTAAAAAACGGACCTCATTCTTGAATAGGTCCCACTTATCAGCCCTGTGTTTAATACCCCATTTATTTTGCTGCCTGAGTACCTGACAGACATCTTCCACATGTTGTTCAAATGACTGACTAAAAATAAGAACATCATCCAAATATGGTATACAGATATCTCTTATACCCGTTAAACTTTCCTCCATGCTCCGTTGGAAGGCAGAGGGACTGTTTGATAAGCCAAAGGAAATTCTATTCCATTCATATAAGGCCCAAGGGGTGCTGAAGGCAGTGTATTTTCTGGACTCCTCTCCCACAAAGCCTTGGTGGTATGCCTTTCCTGGATCTAAAACTGTAAACCATGAGTTTCCTCCCAAACCATCAAGTATTTCCTGTACATGGGGTATGGGATGCCTGTCCAGAACATTATTCTTGTTCAATCCCCTGTAATCAACACAAAGTCTTAAACTCCCATCCTTTTTCCGTACATAGACCAGAGGTGATGCGTATGATGAAGTTGATTTCTTGTTTAAGTTTTTGTTCAGGAGCCCCTGAAGGTGGCTTTTCACCTTAGCATACAAGGGGCGTGGCACACCGTTGTATCTCTTTGCCACTGGTATGTTATCAGTCAATGTTATCTCCACTCTGAGATTTTCAATACACCCTATGTCCATGTCATCTTTGGCAAAAACAGCTGATTCCTCTCTGAGCATCTGTTTGACTAATTCTTGTTGTTCTTGGCTCAAGTGCTGAACATCTACAGGTGGGTCCCACCACTCTATGTGACATTGTCAGGGCCAGGATCCGGTGGGGATCTGTCCTGAATCTGTGCTATGGTAACCTTTTCTCCACCTTTTCTCCACTGGGCACAGGAACCTGGTGACACGCTACTACTCTCTGTAATGCCCCTATCACTGTTTGTCTTGGTAAGGTAATGTCATGTTTGGTAGTATTCACCACTGCAATGTCAACTTTCGAGATGTGTAACGTTCTTCGTCGGGCGAAAGAGAGGAGGACCAAGATGCAGCGTGGTGAGTATTCATTTTAATAAGAATACTTAAACAACGAACAAAACAATAAACCGACAAATGAACGAAAACGTAACAGTCCCGTATGGTGACCACAAACACAGGAACACAGGAACAATCACCCACAACCCACAATACAAAACAGGCAACCTAAATATGACTCCCAATCAGAGACAACGACTGACACCTGCCTCTGATTGAGAACCATATCAGGCCAAACACATAGAAATAGACAAACTAGACATACAACATAGAATGCCCACTCACATCACACCCTGACCAAACAAAACATAGAAACATACAAAGCAAACTATGGTCAGGGCGTGACAAGATGGCCGTTTTGATGTTTCACAACCTGACTTTGTAGGTCCAGGCCACAGATCACTCTCTCGTCCGGTTCAAAAAACACAATTTCATAATTGAAGGGGGCCTCTCTTGGGGTACAGGGATGAATCCATTTTGTTTGTCCACCTGGAATGACAACGTCACATCTGCCTGCTTTAATCAAGCATTCCTCCGTGTACTCTGAGTGCTGAAACAGATTGAGTAGAGTCTTTGCCTTTCCCTGTCCTAGCTTAAGTGCATTTCTAAGCATCTTTACTGTATACATCAGCTCTGAGGGCTCCTTGTTTCTTTTTGTTTTAACTATTTCTTCAATTACATTAAACGCAATGATTGGATTCCCCAGTCTTTAATTTGTGACTAATATCGGAACCCTCAACTGTTTTCCTGCAATTATAAGGGCACAAGGCGAGACCCAGATGCAGACACGGGAGGCAGGTGGTTTGAGTCTTTAATATTTATTAGAATCCAAAAGGGGTAGGCAAGAGAATGGTCGTGGACAGGCAAAAGGTCAAAACCAGTTCAGAGTCCAGGAGGTACAGAGTGGCAGGCAGGCTCGAGGTCAGGGCAGGCCGAATGGCCTGGCAGGCGGGTACGGAGTCCAGTAAACAGGCAAGGGTCAAAACCAGGAGGACTAGCAAAAAGGGAATAGAATCAGGAGTACGGGAAAACACGCTGGTTGACTTGAAAGACATACAAGACAAACTGGCACAGAGAGACAGGAAACACAGGGATAAATACACCAGGGAAAATAAGCAACACCTGAAGGGGGTGGGGACATTCACAAGGACAGGTGAAACAGATCAGGGTGTGACAGCAATGACCTAAGCTTTGGCATCAAGCAAACAAACAAAAAAAATCCATCCAACCCAGAAAGGGAATTTCATTGCCATTGGCTGCCCTCAGATCCAGTTTCTCTGTATTGCCCATGATTTCTGCCAGTGGTCTAATTTGTGTGTGTGACAAACTACGTTTTCTCCATTCCTCACTTATGATGGATACCTGAGCCCCTGTGTTCCATAGTGCTAGGGTCTACACCCTTCATATAACACCACACTTGACATTTTTTACCAATGAGCTGTGCTATATTACAATGTCCTGTGATAGCTGGGGTAGTTAGCCCCCATTCTCTCTGTGTCATGGGACAAGGGGCGTTGTGGTCAGTCTTGCGGGCAGTCTTACATGTATGTTGGTGCTGTTTCCAATGATCCTGTTGGCACACATTGGAACAATAGGCAGCTTTATGACACAATGAACACAACTTAAACTCTAAGGTGCTCTACCTTTGCACTGCAGCCACTGCAACACTGGATGGAACTAGATGTATCTGAGGTCACTCCCCGTTCCATGGTTGTGACCCCCAGGCGTTTCCCGATGGATGTGCGTTGCCCTACATCCTACTGCCTACTGCCCAATGGCTATCACTGCCACATTTGTAGCAATGATGGCAAGTCTCCCTGTCGGTTGGACTTGGTCTTCTGTTGGAGCGATTCCTAACTGAACTGTCACCCTGGCCCTGCACTGACTGTACGAATGAGGCTACCTGACAGGTCAGTTCTTTGATTGCTTTTATTGCTCGCATCAATTTTACTCAGGAGAGGATTGTATTTCTTTTGTTTTCGGACTGTGGTCTGGGAGGGCTCTGCCTGTGCACATTCCTCTCCGCTATCCCCGTTATCCTCACTCTGTACTGCGTTCACTCGTGTGGGTGTGAACTTACGTGAAATCCAGGCCTTTTGCATGAGTTCACTTTCATTGCCCTGGGCAATTTACATTTTCTGAAGCAACAGTTCATAACTGGTGTTAATATTCTGGAGGTGCACTCTCATCTCTGCCCTGACATCATCATTTGTTAATCCTGTAACAATGGCCTGCAGGCATTGGCTCTTGACTAACTCTGTGCCATATTTCAGTCCTGATTGGGCACGAGCTGAGGCTGATAACACTTTCTGTTTCAGGTCAACGACTCGGACTAGGAAGTCCAAGGCAGAATCTCCCGGCTCTTGCGTTGCTTTAGTCAACTTGTGATACAGTTCAGTAGCATCCTTCTCTGCATAATGTGTCCTCAAGATTTGCCTTAGTGCATAGAGTGTCATGTCTGTTTTCCCCTCCAGATAACTCCTCATATTAAGCCCTGGGCTCACAGCTCTGATTACTGCTGCTTCTACTGCTGCCTTTATTTCTTTATTTCACATGGGCTTCACCAGAGTACCCCCTAGTGGCTGGAATACAACTGTATTAAGCCCCTTACACCTTCACTTGGCTTTCAGCAGCACCTTCTCCATAACTGCATGTTTCTGCTCAACTTTCACATCTTCATTAATGTCCGTTCCCCTGAAGACTACTCCTAAGGGCACTTGGAAATCAGGGGGAAAAGTAAAAACAAATTACAAGGCCTTTATTTTTGAAAATTATGATCTTGATCAAGTTGAAGGAGTTGGAACCTTTATCCTTATATTACATTTACATTTACATTTTAGTCATTTAGCAGACGCTCTTATCCAGAGCGACTTACAGTAGAGTGCATACATTTTTACATACTGAGACAAGGATATCCCTACCGGCCAAGAGTAGACGCTCTTATCCAGAGCGACTTACAGTAGAGCGTCTGCTAAATGACTAAAATGTTTATTATTTTTTTTAATTACATTTTTACATACTGAGACAAGGATATCCCTACCGGCCAAACCCTCCCTACCTGCCAAACCCTCCCTAACCCGGACGACGCTATGCCAATTGTGCGTCGCCCCACGGATCTCCCGGTTGCGGCCGGCTGCGACAGAGCCTGGGCGCGAACCCAGAGACTCTGGTGGCGCAGCTAGCACTGCGATGCAGTGCCCTAGACCACTGCGCCACCCGGGAGACATTATTATTATTATTATTATTAGAGATATTATTAGCTAGCTAGTTAACTATCAATGACATTATCAGTACAATTCACCTAAATTAAAGGGTGAATCAATAAGGGAATAGAAAAAGATGATAAGAGGATAATATAACTTCACTTAGAAGGAGCCTGCCTCGTTTGAACAGGTAAATGGCAATAGCACCCTCAAAGGTTGGCTTCTGCTCTGTCAAACTGGCCACCAACGAATGGAAATCCGTGGCATCTCGAAGCTCACAGGTGTGACCAACAGATTCAATGTGTGCCCTGAATTCAAACAATTGTAGCGAACAAGTTGGCTAGCACTATATACCGTGCTATGTCTTGAAGTGTAAGTTTACTGGCTAGCTAGATGTATGAGCACTGATCCAGCTGGTTAGTTATAAAATAATGTTATATTAGTGTAGAACTACCTGAGTTACAAGCTCAGCTGTTTAACCAGCCCAGCCTCACATTCAATTCGCGCATATATGTACAAAATGTATTTCAGCAGATTTCGTGCGTTTTTGTGCATTTTTGGGGTGGTTCAATTCGTTTGAAAATACACAAATTTCTGTGCTACTTAATTCGTGCGAAAAGACACGAATTTAACCAGTAGGCGACACACAAGCCGTTGCAACAACCATAGACGCGATCGCCTGTATTTATTTATTTTACGTTATGAATATATAGATATTTTGTCTTTTTTTAACCATATAACCATAAGAGGTTATATATATATATTGTCTTTTTTTAATCCCTATTAAAACATTGTGGTTTTATGCCTATATGTACTGTTTTCGATTTTTCTGAACAGACTTTTCAGTATAGAATGAATGTAAGCAATGCATGATGGTTAATGGTGTTTTATTCGGTTGTAGTTCCATGTATTTCTTAAAAAATAAACGTGTAAACCATTTTTATAGACCAGAATGTAACTGAAAATACAATGGCAGCCTTGCCATTGTCCATCAATAACAAAACATTTTTTTTTCGTATAACATTTGGGGAAACGTATGCAGTCATTGTAGTCTTACATTTTGTTGGCCAACCAAAATTACCAAAACGTTAACCCGTAATAAGGCTAGGGTGGCTGAGTGTAAATACATGGCTCTGAGTGTAAGCACCTTTTCACTAGAAACGTTCTTGTGTTCAAATTACCGTCAGTGCGAAATAGCTAGAAAGCTTTCGTATTTCCACTTGGCTGCACCTACGGTTACGATAACGATAAATCAAGTGCAATACCTGCGTCGACCTGTGTCGAGCAGCAAAACACCGGAAAGCTTCTAGCCTACCGGAAAGTTACAAGAAGAACAAGAATAGTTACCTCGTCCGGACATGTGACACTCTGGATGCCCCCTAAAAGCAATTTCAACCGTTTTGAAAAATGACGCCTGGTAACCCCAAAAAAATACCAGGTGCACGAAAAGTTTGGACTTAGAATATTTTTTGAAAACCTCCATAAATCACTCAGGCCATTGACTCGAGAAGAATAAACATAAAATATTTTCCAGAAGAAAAAATATAGAATATTTTTTGAAAACCTCCATAAATCACTCAGGCCAGCACCCATTGATTTGGGGCGGTAGTATAGCGCTCCCAGAGCGGGTATGGAAGTCTGGATCCCCCCTAAAAGCATTTAAGGCTCTGTGTGTCTTTAAGCACCATACTTTTTCACTCCATCCTTGCTGTGTGTGTGTGTGTGTGTGTGTGTGTGTGTGAGAGCTTTTCTTTGACATCTGTTTAGAGAAATTACTGATTTACAGTTCATGAGGGTTGACCGATTCACACATTTAAAGTTTTGGAAAGATCTGACTTTTTTAAACCTTCGAAACAGCACCTATGACCCCATTTTAAGGCACTTCCGGTTGGCACAGGAAGCTATAAGTAAAGTACACAGGGTTGAATGCACTATATATCACAAACTGCTGGTTGGGTATGGCAAAACACTTTTAGGGTGATTTTATCACTTCCGGTTGCTCCAGGAAGCTTAGAATCAACACAGGTAGACCTCATAGTGGCTTGATGGATTGTCATTGAAGACAGGTTCATAAGACATTCATAACCCACACAGGCTTCAGGTTGAATTTAGGGGTGCAGGCAATGTGTTCCTATGGGGTGAGATGTCATTGTAAACTGTTTGATGTAAACACCTTCTTTTAACTGTTAAGGGTTAATGCCACACGGTCAAGGTTAGGCTTGCACAGAGACCTTAGGAACGTTCCTGAGGTCAAATTGTGCTTCTAAACCTTAACAGTTCTCTCTCTGTCTCCCAAAAGCAAAAGACTTGAAATGTAGGTCAAGGGTCATCTTCTTGTCACTGTAGCTGCGCTCAGACCGAGCAAGCTACGGTCAAGCGGGGCATCTCGTTGAACTCGGCACGGCCTGGAGACTATGGTGATGTCATTTTTAGTGGTGATTTCAGAATGCTATTTTGGTGGTTTTTCACTGTTGAAACATATTGCAAATGCACAAAAGTCAACTAGCAAGTCAGTGTCCATCAGCCAATTAGATATTTTCAGACACCAAACTGATACCATCTGACTCCAAACTCACTTTTTCCAACTCGTTTAGAAGCCAACTATCACATATTTCAGAGCAGGCCCAAAATTCACAGCGCCTTCCATTTAAACCATAATAAAACAAATAATACGTAGTTATGTTCTAGCTGCGGGTCCAGTTCTCACATTATGTTTAGCCCTATGTGAGGCGACCTCGAATCCCAAGTTTCGGCTCGATAGGTCATTCGGTGCCCGAGCAAAACCTTAATTGGTGCTGAAATTCCACTTTTTTCCAAGCCTTGCTACGGGGTCCTTGAATGAGCTATCGGACAGAAATGTTGGGGTCCGTCTCTATGGGCCGAGCCGGTTTCAATGCACCTAGTCTTGCAACTCTGGCACTTTTCTAAATGTCACCATTTTCGTAATGCTCAAAATGAATTGAAGTCAATGCAAATGCACAAGGCTTTTTAATCGGTCCGAGAACCTTCTAGAGCCACATAACTCACCGTGCTTAATCGACCTGAGCTCTAGAACAGGTTTGTAAAGTTTCAGAACTCTAGGTCTGACGATTCTTTAAAAGTTCGAACAAAAGTAACTATTGCAGGCACTGTCTGCCTCTAAGCCCCTCAGTGTGTCACTCCATCCTTTCTGTGTGGGTGTGTAAATTTTTCCTTGAAATCTGATGGGATGAATGACTGATTTACAGTTCATGAGGGTTGCCTATTCACATATATTAAGTTTTGGAAAGATTTGACTTTTTTAACCCTTCGAAACAGCCCTTTTGACACCAATTATGGTACTTCCGGTTGGCACAGGAAGCTGAAAGTAAACACTTATCCTCATTGGAGTGGGCTTTTACAGAATCCTGGGTTTTAAGTCTATACCTTAAGAACTCACTGATTTACATAGGGTTGAATGCACTATTTCTCTCAAACTGCAGGTTGGGTATGGCAAACACTTTTAGGGTGATTTAACCACTTCCGGTTGCTCCAGGAAGCTTAGAATCGACACAGGTAGACCTCATAGTGGCCTGATGGATTGTCATCGAAGACAGGTTCATAAGGCATTATTAACCCACATAGGCTTCAGGTTGAATTTAGGGGAGCAGGCAATGTATTCCTATGGGGAGACATGTCATTGTAAACTGTTTGATGTAAACACCTTCTTTTAACTGTTAAGGGTTAATGCCACACGGTCAATGTTAGGCTTGCACAGATCGGGAGGACCTTAGGAACGTTCCTGAGGTCAAATTGTACTTCTAACCTTAACGGTTCTCTCTCTGTCTCCCAAAAGCAAAAAAATATGAAATTGAGGTCAAAGGGTCATTTGGGTCCTTCTTCTTGTCCCTGTCGCTGCACTCAGACCGAGCGAGCTACGGTCAAGCGGGGCATCTCGTTGAACTCGGCACGGCCTGGAGATAATGGCAATGCCATTGCAGGCTTTGTGTGTCTTTTTTTATCCCCTTTTCTTCGTGGTATCCAATCGCTAGTAATTACTATCTTGTCTCATCGCTACAACTCCCGTATGGGCTCAGGAGAGACGAAGGTCGAAAGCCACGCGTCCTCCGAAGCACAACCCAACCAAGCCGCACTGCTTCTTAACACAGCGCGCCTCCAACCCGGAAGCCAGCCGCACCAATGTGTCGGAGGAAACACCGTGCACCTGGCCCCCTTGGCTAGCGCGCACTGCCCCTGGCCCGCCACAGGAGTCGCTGGAGCGCCATGAGACAAGGATATCCCTACCGGCCAAACCCTCCCTAACCCGGACGACGCTAGGCCAATTGTGCGTCGCCCCACGGACCTCCCGGTCGCGGCCGGCTGCGGCAGAGCCTGGGCGCGAACCCAGAGACTCTGGTGGCGCAGCTAGCACTGCGATGCAGTGCCCTAGACCACTGCGCCACCCGGGAGGCAGATCTGACCTTTTTAACCCTTCGAAACTGACCCTATGGCACCATTTGAAGGTACTTCCGGTTGACATAGGAAGCTGAAAGTGAACACATATCCTCCTTGGGGTAGGCTCTTATATACTATTGAGTTTTAAGTCTTTATGTTAAGAACTGACTTATTTACAGAGGGTTAAATGAGTGTGTGTTATTTCATAAAATCACATAAAATCACAGAATTCTGGCAGAGCTTCGAGACCCACTTAAAAAATGTTCATCTGAACACACTGCAACTGGATCTGTAACTTTTTTTTTTTTTACTCCTTTTTGTGAACATTACCAATTTGTCAATGTACGATTTCTCTTAAATTACGATAGATAAATGTCTGGTTCTTTTTTCCTGACACCGTATGCTTATGTACTTTGACGTGAAGCGGTCAAATTAGCACCCTACTTTGTGTTTTTGACCTTTAATCCCAGAAAAATGGCCATAACTCAAAAAGCGTTGAGGCCTCGACGCCATCTTGTTCGGGGCCAACTGTCCATTACGTCTTCAAAATATTTTCCGTTTAGGAGAAAAGGCCACATGCATTTGCAATGTGCTTGTGCATTTGCAATATTACTTATTTTCCCTCTGGTGGGAATTTCCGAGACTGTGGAAAAATGACCAAAATTTGTTATTTTTATAAAACGGAAACCGAACGTCCGAGAGATTTCGTTTGATGACTTCCTGAAAGATCTCTCCCCCGCGCACGGCCCGACGCCGTCTGCGAATTTTAGAAACGTTGCAGGACGTCTAGTAAGGGACCTTACATTTGCAATGTGGCGTTTCTCACTAACCATATGGCGAGTGCTAAAATGTTCCCTTAAGGTATGGAAAGGCCTTGGAAAGGCCATAAGTGTAAGCCAACATAATTCAATATTTTACATTAACATGTAATACATGCATTATGAAGAAATGGTGTAATTTAGGCTCCACGAAATATGAAATGGGTTATGAAGAAAATCGTGTATGGTTGCCTACATGACAAAAAGGCGTTCTGATTACAAGTGCACCAGTATCCAAAGTATTAAGCGAAATCAAGCACAGAAAACAGCATTGGCATTAATAAAACAATATTTCCCACGAATTAAGTCGCACGTAAATGTGCGTCTTTTCTCAAAAATTCTGTTCAGCAAGTCTAAAACAGTACATATAGGCATACAACGACACATTTTAAAACATGGTTAAACAAAGACAACATTTCTGTATATTCATGACGTTGAATTAGCCATTAAGAAGAACAAAAATGAAATACAAATTATCGCGTCTATATGGTTGTTGCAAAGGCTTGTGTACCCTACTGGTTAAATTTGTGTCTTTTCGCACGAATTAAGAAGCACATAAATTCGTGTCTTTTCTCACGAATTAAGCCAGACGAAAACGCACAAAAACGCACGAAATCTGCTGAAATACATTTTGTACATATATGCGCGAATTGAATGTGAGACTGTGTTGGTTTAACATATAGCTAGCTCATCCAGCTGAAAGCTAGCTAGCTACTTACGTCAAAGTTTGCACACGTGGGACTATTGTTTACACATCCTTCATAGGATCCCTGGGACTTTGCAACTCTGACATAAGCAAATTGATATGTAGGCATCATGGTAAAATACAAAAAAAAAAAAAACAGCCAGGCTAATCCATTCCCTCAGATTTTTTATCCTTGTTTTTTAAAAATCCATTCCCTCAGATGTTTTATTATTTCCCTCAGATTTTTTATCTATTACCACGTTTTATTCGTGCCCTCTTGTTCTTATGTAGGCTACCATGAGTCTCACTTGACCATAACATATTGCAGCCTAAATGTAATTCTATTTAGTTAATTCTATTTATTCAATAGCTTATTTCCAGTTTGTGTTTCATTTCATCAATTTATTAATTTGATTTCATTCCCTTAGATCTCCCCTGCAGATTCCAGCGTATGTGCTTACCGCTTATCATGGCTCGATCAGTTAATTGAATTCTACTTCAATCTGGGTTTGAAATACAAAGATATTCTTCACGTTTTGAGTGTTAAACACAATATCTTTCCCAGCCTAGCAACTCTGAAACGTTTCCTGCACCAGCAAGGCCTTTTTTGTCATAAAGACTTTGACAACTTGGCAGAAACTGTACAGTTTATTTTACAACTTGGCAGAAATTGTACAGTTTATTTTACAACTTGGCAGAAATTGTACAGTTTATTTGAGGCGAGCTACGGGGCTCTGGGGCTTTACATGGGTACCGGTGGATGTACAATAAGTGTAAAGAAAGGGGGTTGCATGTACAGAAAGAAGACATACGCCTAATTATATCCACACTTGACCCAACTGGGGTCAAGGGGCCCAACTTCGTGTGGCATGTTGATTCCTATGATAAATTCAAGCCTTTTAATGGTGCCATCAACGGGTTCTCAAGAAAAAACTCTGGCTCAATGCATACAACACCAGCAGCGACCCCAAAGTTATTGGTGACTATTTCCTTGATATGGTTGGGGAAGTGGGGGGCTGTGGCCGGCGGAGAACAGTCGTGGCCGGGACATGCAACGGTGCCTACAACGAAATGATGATGATGCCTATGGGGGTGAGAGAAGCTTCTTATTATGGTTGATCCACCAGCAATCAAAGAATCGAAAGCTGGTAGGGGTTTCTGCGTAAAGGGTTTGTTGATTTTTGGCTTGAGCATCTCCATAGACTGAAAGATGAAGGTGATTTTGACAGGGACTTCTTGGACAAGAACATAATGCTGTTCTGCTTCCTGGGCTTGGTACGGGTATGTGACACACTGTACTGCACTTGGCTATGTGAATAAACTTTTTCTTCTTCCTTGTCCATGTACCTGACCAATACTGCAATTACAAGCATATTTGTAATGTATCTGAAAATGAGGACAGAATGTAATTCTTAAAAATCTGTTGTATTTCCCTATGACTTCCCATATCTAATTGCAATTTAATTGCATGCTGTTTGGGGCAGACAAGCTTCCAACTTCATGTTCAATCAATAGACCCCACCTTCCGAGTATCAGTCATATAGACATATCAGTTTATTCTCTATGGCCTGTAGCAGAAAGCAAGATCTCTGGAGCGGTAGTTGCAATAATCTTCAAGTGTATTCACTATTTTACAATTCTAAAGATCAGGGCAATGGGAACAATATCATAGCAGTCCCTTGCCCATGAGGCCTTCAACATGCCAACACACTAGCAATGCCAATGCCAACCCCAACGAGCCACCAGTATAGAATCTTCTCATGAACTCTGAGTTGAGCGATGCGTTGTCCCGCTGCCCCTTTCTTCATTTCTATTTTTTGGAGTTATGTGTATTGCTAGGTATGACTGCACTGTTAGAGCTAGAAACACCAGCATTTCTCTGTACCTGCGATAACATTTGCAATTATGTGTACGCGACCAATAAAATTGTTTTCGATGCGTAGCTATCTAGCAACTGCTGGTTCTGAAATCACAGAGATAGCTCTCCTATGTTTATTTGGAGCTGATTTGTGCCACTGTTCCTGGTCCTAAATCAATATGTGTCTGTTGTTTTAATGGGCACATCTTGGAGTTCATGTGGCTTCTCCCATGGCAGGCCACTAAGCTTAACACACAGAGGGCTTTGAATAACATGTAGGATAGGCTACTGGTAGTCCCACATTATGGTGAAATAGACCGATATTTTTTTCTTATTGTATTATTTCCACCTCTACAGGATGAATTGGACACTACAAAGGAGACCCGTCACCCGATCTGCCCCTGAAAGAACGAGAATGTCCCCCATGGTCGGCCTGATGTCATGTACACGGTTCCAGAGTTGTATGATACACATGATTACTTGTATGGTGCATGTGTCACAGGAGGACATAACCAGCTGCGAGGACCAGTGTGTCCACCGTCACGACATAGCTTGTGATGAGGAGGTGTACACCCTGTGCTAGTACATCATTGCAGAGAACAATCTTCCTGTTCCTGCAGGTGCATGCATACATGACCCTTGGCCTCTACCTCATGCTAAGAGACGAGTTGTTAGTACTTTTAAACCCCTGAGAGTCCATCGTGGGATGCTTAACTGTGAAACTGTAGGCCTATTTCATTCTCCCTCTACCACTCATAAATACAGTGGACTAGGTATTTACGAGTCATTATTTGAGAATCAATGGATAAGAATTGTGTCTTGAAGTAACAGTATATGTTCAAATTTTCAGACAAAATATAAGGGAGTCTGGCAACTGGTGCAGAAGGTGAGTTCAATCATACAAAACAGGAGACGCGTACTGAACGTAACCAAAACCAATACTGACTGAGGCTTACTGAGGGCTATATAAGGGAGAGTAATCAGTGGTGATGAAGTCCAGGTATGCTTAACGATGGGGAGCAGGTGTGCACAATGATGGTTTCCAGGTGTGCACAATGTGGGTTGCCAGGACCGGTGGTTAGTAGACCGGAGACGTTGAGCAGCGGAGCGGGAGTAGGGAGTAGACTTGACCGTCCCCCCCCCCTGCCCCGAGGGCAAGGAGCGGGCCGGTCCGGACGGCCAAGGTGGAAATCTCGGATAATGTAGGGATCTAGAATGTCGTCCACCGGAACCCAATACTGCTCCTCAGGACCGTACCCCTCCCAGTCCACCAGGTACTGGAGCCGATCCCCACAACATCAGGAGTCCAGGAGGGATCTTCCTCGATATCCAGAGGAGGCGGAGGGGTGTCGTGGGGGAAGACATCAGCCAGGGGGCCAGGAACCACCGGCCTGAGGAGGGAAACATGAAAAGAGGGTGAGATCTGGTAGTTAATGGGGAGCTGTAATCTATATGTCAACTAGTTGACCCTCCGGAGGACCTTGAAGGGCCCCACAAACCAGGGGCTCAGCTTCCGGGAGGGCAGGCGGAGCGGGAGGTTCCTGGTGGAGAGCCAGACGCGATCACCAGGATGGAACACCGGAGCCTCACTGCGGTGGCGGTCCACTGGCGGTCCACCTGATCCTTCTGACGGCAGAACCACTTGTCCACTGCAGGGGCCTCGGTCTGGCTTGGAGTTCACAGAGCCAGGGCCGACTGAAATCCCAGGATGCACTGGAAGGGAGTCAAACCGGTGGAGGAGTGACAAAGGGAGTTCCGGGCATATTCCGCCCAGGGAAGGAACAGGGCCCACACCTCCTGCTTGTCCTGGCAGTGACTTCTAAGGAACTTTCCCAGCTCCTGGTTGGTCCTCTACACCTGCCCATTAGACTGAGGCCGGTACCGGGATGTGAGGCTGACCGTGACTCCCAACTTCTTCATGAAGGCTCTCCCTACCCGTGACGTGAATTGGGGGTCACGGTAGGATACGATGTCCTCCGGAAGGCCATAGTGCCGGAAGACCTGCTGGAACAGTGCCTCATCGACCTGGAGAGCGGTAATGAGACCAGAGAGAGGGATAAAACAACAGGATTTCGAGAATCTGTCCACAACAACCATAATATTGGTGAAACCATCGGACGGAGGGAGATCAGTAACGAAATCTATGTCCTTGAATTCTACATAAATCACAGACAGTGTCACCAGCAAAGCACCCCCACACCATTACACCTCCTACATGCTTCACGGTGGAAACTACACATGCGGAGATCATCTGTTCACATACTCTGCGTCTCACAAAAACAAGGCGGTTGGAAGCAAAAATGTCTAATTTGGACTCATCAGACCAAATTACAGATTTCCATTGGTCTAATGTCCATTGCTGGTGTTTCTTGGCCCAAGCAAGTCTCTTTTTCTTATTGGTGTCCTTTAGTAGTTGTTTCTTTTCAGCAATTCGACCATGAAGGCCTGATTTACACAGTCTCCTCTGAACAGTTTATGTTGAGATGTGTCTGTCGAATTCTGCGAAGCATTTATTTGGGCTGCAATTTCTGAGGCTGGTAACTCTAATGTACTTATCCTCTGCAGGAGAGGGAACTCTGGGTCTTTGTTTCCTCTGGCGGACCTCATGAGAACCAGTTTTGTCATAGCACTTGATGGTTTTTGGGACTGCATTTGAAGAAACTTTGTTACGTTCTTGAAATGTTCTGATTGGCTCAAATGCATTAAGGAAAGAAATTCCACAAATTAACTTTTAACAAGGCACACCTGTTAGTTGAAATGCCATCCAGGTGACTACCTCATGAAGCTGGTTGAGAGAATGCCAAGCGTGTGCAAAGCTGTCGTCAAGGCAAACGGTGGCTACTTTGAAGAATCTCAAATATAAAATATATTTTGATTTGTTTAACACTTTTGGTTACTACAAGATTCCATGTGTTATTTCATAGTTTTGATTTCTCCACTATTATTCTACAATGTCGAAAATAGTAAACAACTGGTACTGTATATGTTGGCGTCAAAGAAGGGTGGATAAGAATTTAGTGTATGGAAAGTTACTGAATGAGACAAGGGGAAGTGCAGAAAGTTCATATTCTGTTCCTAAGGAAGGAGGCAAATGGCAACAGTCTAGTTTCAGTTCCTGAAAAGGCAGGCCAGCTGCGGAACTAGGGAGGAGCGGGAAATTCGGCTCAAGGTCAAGTCAACTGATGAAGTGAGAAGAAACCTCTGGGAGAGGGGCCCACCACAACAAGCCTCCTACTACAGTCCTATCTCACACGCATACACTTCCACACCAACGAAGGTTCTAGCATCAGAGGAACCAATTAAGTTCCTGCCTAGCAACAGAGATGTAATGCCTGTCTAGATGTGTAAGGAGTAAGAGGTTATACATATTTGTGATTGTGTAATCATGCTTTGTCTTTGCAGCTGTATGACCCAGCGTGTGAAAAAACTTGGTTTGAGCTTTTTCTAGTTGTCCGTTTTAGTTTTTACTCTGTTTGTTCAGAACCCAACACAAGCTTTCATCGTCGGATGAGGAAACATTGACGATTCTGCTGTACTTGGTTCTGTTATTGTTCCCTGTGGAGATAGAGGCAGCTGCCATGAGAGTTTCATCTGCTGCATGATGGGGTTTTTTGCTGGAAAGATATCGTCTTAACATTTTTACTTTTCTGAGTTCGTATTGTTCGACTAATGAAGTAGTGGGTCTAGCTCTTGGTGAATTCAAAATCATTGACATGCCCTAGTTAACTTTTTCCAGTTTTGCCACAGTAGCCACCTTTGGTGCCTTTAATTGTCTTGTCCCACCACTTTTTTCTCTCTGACTTGGCAGAATGAATTGAATCCAACTTGTTCCAGCCATCCAATTTGGAAAGTACGCTCTGTTTTCTTAGCTTTGGACTTTCCACAAAGTTGTGCTGACTTCTCATGACTTTTATTTCTGTGTTAAAAAAGCTCAAACCAAGTTTTCACCCGCTGGGTCATACAGCTGCAAAGACAAAGCATGATTACACAATCACAAATATGTATAACCTCTTACTTAGACAGGCAATACATCCCAAGCCTTTCTGCTGCTTTGGACACACTGGATCCCTGGAGTACGGCCACTTCTCTTTTGCAGTACTGCCTTACGGTAATACGATCACCAACTCTGGGCACGTATTTTGGGAGTTCGGCATCCATCATGACCTCGACTACAGTGCAGTCAATCTGAAAACAAAGATATTTATTTCCATGCATCATAAGCCTAGATTTATTTGTTGATTTACAGTGCATTCGGAAAGTATTCAGACCCCTTGACTTTTTCCACATTTTGTTACGTTACAGCCTTATTCTAAAATAGATTATATTAAAAAAATCCTCATCAATCTACACACAATACCCCATAATGACAGAGCAAAAACAGGTTTAAACATTTTTGCAATTGTATATTTTTATTTAATTTTTAATTTTTAAAACCTTATTTACATGAGTATTCAGACCCTTTGCTATGAGACTCGAAATTCAGCTCAGTGCATCCTGTTTCCATTGATCATCCTTGAGATGTTTCTACAACTTGATTGGAGTAAACCTGTGATTGGACATGATTTGGAAAGCCACACACCTGTCTATATAAGGTCCCACAGCTGACAGTGCATGTCAGAGCAAAAACCAAGCCATGACGTCAAAAGAATTGTCCATAGAGTTCCGAGACAGGATTGTGTCGAGGCACAGATCTGCGGAAGGGTAACAAAAAATGTCTTCAGCATTGAAGGTCCCCAAGAACAGAGTGGCCTCCATAATTCTTAAATGGAAGAAGTTTGGAACCACCAAGACTCTTCCTAGAGTTGGCCGCCCGGCAAAACTGAGCAATCGGTGGAGAAGGACCTTGGTCAGGGAGGAACTCAACATCCGCTGCACCTTGGTCCCGTTCCGTGACACCTCTCCCGAGTACGTAGGGAAGTTTCAACACGGGACAAGATCTTAACTACCAATTGGATATTATGAAATTGGGGAGAAAAGGGGGTAAAAGTAACACAAATACATACAGTATATAAAATAATAACAAATAACATGAGTCTACTCCAGACTGTATTTGTGTAGCTCTAAGAACGGCGTTTTCCTTAAGTAGACTTTCTGTGAGGTTCTGTATTTATTTTCTTAGTCAACCTTGTGTTCTGTTTCATTGTGTTCTTGAACGTAGCCATGTTTCTTTGTGTTCTTGAACGTAGCCCTGTCTTTCATTTTTGTTCATTGATTTCACCTGTGTTTGTTACTCACCTAGTCTCATCAGCTCCTTATTTAGTTCAGTTCATTCTGTTTGTGCCTTTGTGAGGTATTGTTTGTTTTGACTCTACTAAGCCTTTTCCTAGCTCGTTTGTGAGAACCAGTTATAGCTTCCAGTCCTAGTTTTGATTCAACTGCCTATTTGCCTACCTGTGTATGACCATTGTCTGCCTGTGACCACGATTCCTGCCTTCTGTGAAGGTGAAATAAACACCTGCCGCGCTCTGCATGTGAATCTACACCTTTTTCTCCCTGAGTATTCATTACACTTTTAGGCTTAATAATTTCAATAACCTGAGAAGTCAGGACCCTCGCTAGCTGTCATAACCGAATTATGCATGTTTGCGATGCAAACTGAGGACACTATGCGCAAACTCCGATGTATGCCACATGAACAGCGTCATCTGCTGGATAATTTTAAGATTAGATCATGAAATAGCACTGTAACATGACAATGGTTCAGGTTATTGGAAAGTCTGTTTTGCCTGTTCCTTACCGTACTGCTGATTTGTAAATACAGAGCACAACCATGCAGAGAACCATGCACAGAACACAACTTTCACCACCCAGAACTAAATTTGCTTGCTATAGAGCCATCATGATTTGATTCAGGCAAATGCCTTGATGTGTTTATGATTGTTTCATTGTCAGAGGCAGAAATGAATAATTTCTTGGACTCAAGGCTTCGGTGTTAACAGGTGCAATGAATGTCAATGATGCACTCTCATCCCTGGACTATAGCTATTTTGTTATAAAACCAATAAAAGTTAGCAACCACATTGCCAGGCCTAACTTTTAATTGACGATGGTCTGTACAAGATCCTCATCAAACCCTTGTTGATCTCTCAAAAAGCACAAGAATTCCTGACTCTGCTCCATCTTAGCTAGGATCAGACCTGCACAACATCCAGGAGGAATTTTGGACCATTCCTCTTTACAAAACTGTTTCACAATATTCTTGGGATGTCTGGTGTGAACAGCTCTCTTGAGGTCATGCTACAGCATCTCAATCGGGTTGAGGTCAGGACTGACTGGGCCACTCCAGAAGGCACATTTTCTTCTGTTCAAGGCATTTTGTTGTTGATTTTCTTCCTTCTTTTGGGTTTTTGTCCTGTTATAACACCTAACGTCTGTTGAGCTTCAATTGGCGGACAGATAGCCTTACATTCTCCTGAAAAATGTCTTGATAAACTTGGGAGTTCATTTTTACGTCGATGATAGCAAGCTGTCCAGACCCTGAGGCAGCAAAGCAGCCCCAAACCATAATGCTCCCTCCACCAAAGTTTACAGCTGGGATGAGGTTTTGATGTTGGTGTGCTGTGCCTTTTTTTTCTCAACACATAGTGTTGTGTGTTCCTTCCAAACACAACTTTAGTTTCATTTGTCTACAGAAGACTTTGCCAGTAGCTCTGTGGAAATCCAGGTACTCTTTTGCAAACTTCAGACGTGCAGCAATGTTTTTTTTGGGAAGCAGTGGCTTCTTCCATGGTATCCTCCCATGAACACCATTCTTGTTTAGTGTTTTACGTATTGTAGACTCATTAACAGAGATGTTAGCATCTTCCAGAGATTTTTGTAAGTCTCTAACAGTCTAGGATTCTTCTTAACCTCATTGAGCATTCTGCGATGAGCTCTTGCAGTCATCGTTGCAGGACAGCAACCTCTAGGGAGAGTAGCAACAGTACTGAAATTTCTCCATTTATAGACAATTTGTCTTACCGTGGACTAACTTTTAGAGATACCTTTGTCACCCTTTACAGCTTTATGCAAGGCAACAATTCTTAATCTTAGGTTTTCTGAGATCTCTTTTGTTTGAGGCATGGTTCACATCAGGCAACGCTTTTTGTGAATAGCAAATTCAAATTTTGTGAGTGTTTTAATGGGGCAGTGGAGCTCTAACCAAAATCTCCAATTTATTTTTATTTCACCTTTATTTAACCAGGTAAGTTAGTTGAGAACAAGTTCTCATTTACAGCTGCGACCTGGGGCCTGTTGCACAAAAGTAGAATTAAGACATCCGGGATAAATGACTCAGCTGAGCTCAATGAAGCCAAAACATGTGCGTCCAGGCTTAATTGGTTGCACAAAGACCAAGCCAGGATGAGCAGACACGGATTCATTAAGCCAGGTGAAACCAATCCTGGATAGGTGCGCGCTCACGGCTCACTCAAATAGACCCCGCCACAGATCACAGATTAACTGATTTACCATGGCAACTAGAGCCGCGTACTTTTCCCCGTCGGAAGCACAAATCCTCATGGAGGCATACGAGGAGGTAAAAGATATAATTAAGAAGAAAGGCAACACCGCCACAGTGATAAAGCAAAGAGAAAAAGCGTGGCAAAGTATTGCAGACCGCCTGAATGCGTAAGTAGTGCACAATTACACACTCACCGCTCCGCTGAAACATCACAATTACAATTCAAATATTTAATTCACATCTCCAAAAATGCAGTTGTACTGTAATTATGAAACGGTTAAATTTTTAATTGAAATGCACTGCAGATATGAGTGAAATTGTGTAAAGTAACTCCATCACACTGTATAAAGCTATGATAATTTTTTTGATATTTTTACTGAAAACAAGACAAAAATACCAAGTAATTTTTTGCAGTGTGACTCCATTAAATGTGTGTGTGTGTGTGTGTGTGTGTGTGTGTGTGTGTGTGTAGATTAAACATGAACGGGCCAAAACGGACATGGCAGCAGGTCAAAATCAAATACAAGAACATTCTGCAGAATGGTATGGTCCCTGACTAATATTTAACAATGCACAAGCATATATTGTACCCAGAAGGTGCCTGCTCACACATTGTCTGTACTGTTTTAGCAGTGAAAAAGAATACCCACAGACAAGGCACGGGTGGTGGGTCACCAAAGGCTGACCTTACCCCAGCAGAGGACATGGCCTTGGAGCTAAATAAAGGCAGGCCCGTCTTAGAGGGGATCCCTGGGGGGAAAGAGACGAGCATAGGTTCCTCCCAAGATGCCACCCGCTTCATTCAAGGTATGTCCTTCCATCTCTACATGGGATACAACCACATTCATATTGAATCAATTTGGACTGTCTGACTTTGGTTTACCTATTGCCTTGCAGTGTCTGGCAGCACTGTGTTCCTGTTAGAGCCACCAGCACAAGCACCAGACGATGCTGATCCAGTGAGTACTCCATCAAAGGCATACTGTAGGCCTGGCATGTCTTGTCTACTAGCTTCAATATGAATCCGATTAAATGTGATAGGGTGAAGGCCCCAGTGCAGCAGCAACAGCACATGATGGAGACGATGATGAGGAGGAGACCATCTCTCTGGATTCCAGAAGGCATGAGGTATCATGTTAAGACTGTGAAAGTACTATTTACTCTACAATGGTGAGGAGTCCTCATCAAAATCAAAAAATCTAATTTCTTTTACAGGACCCAGATGCTATACAGTGGGAAAACCAGCCTGGCAACATAGTGCGTATTAATAAAAGGACACCACAACCTGCCAAATTCCAGCTGCGCTAATTGTATTGTGTTCACAGAGCTCACAAGCTATCAGAAAGTTGTATGGCAACCACCTCCGGCGCCAAATAGAACTGGCAGACATAGACATTCAGTACAAGAAGAAAAAGATGGAAAATATTGCACTGGAGTCCGAAATAAAAAAGAGGACAATTAGGAAACTGGACCTTGAAATAAAAAAACTTGAGAGGGAGGTGAGATATGCCTTCAATGTACACTGTATGCTAACTGTAACACAAATGTATTATTCATTATTTTTCTTTCCTCCCCCAGCTCCAAGAAGATGACACAGCTCAAAATAAAAATTAGGTATATTCTCGTAAAGTCAAGTGAGCCATGACATATGAGCTCTTATTGTGAGCACACAGGACGGTGGCATCTTTCTAAGGTTTTTTTTATTTTCCCAGCAATCAGTACAACCAAGTCATCGTTATAAGGCATCGCCCTCTTTTGCCCACCCCCCCAGCACCAGGTGTGGCCACTAGCCTATATGAAGGCCCAAAATTGTGTGTTCCTTTCTGCTCTGACAATGGCATGCCCATTCGTGCGAGATGTGGTGGATGAAGAAGCACTTGTGCTGAGGAGAGCCTTCAGGCGAGAAAGGGTCTTCAGGGACCGGTTGGACCCACTGGCCTTCCCTGATGACCATCTATATGAAAGATACAGGTTTTCTGCAGATGGCATCAGGTATCTATGCAGACTACTGGGTCCCAGGATTAAGCACCGCACTGCACGGAGCCATGCACTGAGTGTGGAGCAAATGGTTTGTGTGGCCTTGCGCTTTTTTGCTAGTGGAGCCTTCCTGTACTCAGTGGGGGATGCAGAACAGCTGAACAAGGCCACAATTTGCCGCACAATAAGGAGTGTGTGTCTGGCTATCAAAGCATTAGCAGATGTCTTCATCTCCTTCCCTGGCCACAGAAGACTCTGTGACATCAAAGAGGAGTTCTATAGGATTGCAGGTAAGAGGATCTACAAATTACAGGACAACTGTTAACACATAGTAGGATACTCATTACTTTGTGTGACAGGTTTCCCCAATGTCATTGGTGCAGTGGACTGCACACACATAAGGATAAAAGCCCCCTCAGGTGCCCATGAGGCCGATTTTGTGAATAGGAAATCCTTTCACAGCATTAATGTTCAGGTGAACATAACTTTTTGATATTGTCCATTGACGAACACTCTGCATTGCCAGTGATGTGCATTGATTGGTGTAATATTCCTCATCTTATGATTTCAGATGGTCTGCAATGCTGACTGTGTGATCAGCAATGTTGTGGCAAAATGGCCTGGCTCAGTCCATGACTCCAGAATCTTTCGGGCCTCTGAAATCTATCAGTGCCTATCACAAGGTAAGCCACACAACCCCTATTTATAACCATCATGGCTGTGTCAAGAATATCACTGTGTTTATGAGGTAGTAATGATGAGATTTTGTGTTGACAGGTGAATTCTCTGGTGTGTTGCTGGGAGACAGGGGGTATGGCTGCCAGCCTTTTCTCCTGACACCTTTCACAGACCCCCAGGAAGCACAGCAGGCCTACAACCATGCCCATGCCAGGACCAGGGCCAGAGTTGAAATGACCTTTGGCCTCCTGAAGGCACGCTTTCACTGCCTTCACAAATTAAGGGTCAGCCCTGTTAGGGCATGTGATATTACTGTGGCTTGTGCTGTCCTCCACAATGTGGCCTGCCTGAGGAAGGAGAGGGCCCCCAGAGTGCCACCAGCCATGGACTGGGACAATCCGGCAATCTTCCCTGATGACGACAGTGGTCGGCTGCTGAGGGACCAATATGTGTTGAATTATTTTAGTTAGTATGTGTGCTTTCAATTTTGGTTAAATATGTCCTGCGGTGGCAGAGGAATTTGGGTTTTTTTGGGTTCGTTTTTTGACGAATTTGGCCTCTTATGATGTTTGTGCGGTATACTGTGTGTAATACAAGGCTGCAGGGAGGCTACTGCATCCATTCATTTGTCTGTTCAGTTGATGTGTATGGATTTGTCCTGCATTTATTTTAGTGTGCAGACATGCAGGGTGTGTTATATACAGACCTTTGAACGTGTATGTATCATTTTGTATAATATGCTTGGATTCTGTGCTTTCCATCTTGTAGAGTCACTGTGACTTCAGTTTCGAAAGGAGCTGATGGTTTACCTGCTTTGTTTTGTCCTTATTCAATAAAGGAACATAATGTTACACATTGTGTTTTTATATTCATATGGAATGTGTATTTGTTTATATGACAGAGTACTAGGGCCACACTGAAGAAAAAGGATAAAGTCATAAATTTATGAGGCTGGTTCTTTCTGCAGAAAAGCTACATATTGTTTTTACAGTTTTGATACTTATGACAATGTGATACTTAATATTCTGGCACATCAGCATGTCTTTGTTTATGAAACCATACTGAAGTACAATTTCACGAAATGCCCCACATCTGTCATTTTAACAACTGTCCTCCTTTAAAACAACTGGTTACAATATTATGACTTGTGTTTTTTTCCCCTCTGTGGCCCTAATATTCTATCATTTTATATATAGCCTTATAGTCTATGGGAAACTGTAAATTATCTAATGATAGCAACATCATCTAAAAATCATTTTTTATCCAAAATCATTGAAATTAATGATCACAAACGTTTAAATAATAACAGTGGGTCTAGTTATATGTGATAACAATGTATAGTGAGCAGTGAAATAACTATTGGTTTCCATTTGTGGTGACTGCTATTAGGGATGAGATTAAATAGATCCTGGAATTTAGCCTGGTCTGGAGCAGGCTAGCTCCACAGAATAAATCTCCATGGTAATTTATACCATAACATATCCTCCTGCCCCCTATCCATCTTTAGTGCAACCGGATTACGGATCAATTGAGCCAGGATCACCAAGATATCCTGGCTTAATCCCTTATCCTAGTTTTGTGCAACAGGCCCCTGGCCAAGATAAAGCAAAGCAGTGCGACACAAACAACAACACAGAGTTACACATGGAATAAACAAGCGTAGAGTCAATAACACAATAGAAAAAAAAGTATGTCTATATACAGTGTGTGCAAATGGCGTGAGGAGGTAAGGCAATAAATAGGCCATAGTAGCGAAGTAATTACAATTTAGCAAATTAACACTGGAGTGATAGATGAGCAGATGGTGATGTGCAAGTAGAAATACTGGTGTGCAAAAGAGCAGCAAAATAAATAAAAACAATATGGGGATGAGGTAGGTAGATTGGGTGGGCTATTTACAGATGGGATATGTACAGCTGCAGCGATCGGTTAGCTGCTCAGATAGCTGATGTTTAAAGTTAGTGAGGGAAATATAAGTCTCCAGCTTCAGCGATTTTTGCAATTCGTTCCAGTCATTGGCAGCAGAGAACTGGAAGGAAAGGCGGACAAAGGAGGTGTTGGCTTTGGGGATGACCAGTGAGATATACCTGCTGGAGCACGTACTATGGGTGGGTGTTGTTATCGTGACCAGTGAGTTGAAAGAAGGCAAAGCTTTTCCTAGCATAGACTTATAGATGACCTGGAGCCAGTGGGTCTGGCGACAAATATGTAGCGAGGGCCAGCCGACTAGAGCATACAGGTCGCAGTGGTATAAGGGGCCTTGGTGACAAAACGGATGGCACTATGATAGACTGCATCCAGTTTGCTGAGTAGAGTATTGGAAGCTATTTTGTAAATGACATCGCCGAAGTCGAGGATCGATAGGATAGTCAGTTTTACGAGGGTATGTTTGGCGGCATGAGCGAAGGAGGCTTTGTTGCGAAATAGGAAGCCGATTCTAGATTTGATTTTGGATTGGAGATGTTTAATATGAGTCTGGAAGGAGAGTTTACAGCCTAGCCAGACACCTAGGTATTTGTAGTTGTCCACATATTCTAAGTCAGAACCGTCCACAGTAGTGATGCTGGTCGGGCGGGCGGGTGCGGGCAGCGAATGGTTGAAAAGCATGCATTTGGTTTTACTAGCGTTCAAGAGAAGTTGGAGGCCACGGAAGGAGTGTTGTATGACATTGAAGCTCGTTTGGAGGTTTGCTAGCACGGTGTCCAAAGAAGGGCCGGGTGTATACAGAATGGTGTCGTCTGCGTAGAGGTGGATCATGGAATCACCCACAGCAAGAACGACATCGTTGATATATACAGAGAAAAGAGTGGGCCCGAGAATTGAACCCTGTGGTACCCCCACAGAGACTGACAGAGGTCCGGACAACAGGCCCTCCGATTTGACACACTGAACTATGTCTGAGAAGTAGTTGGTGAACCAGGTGAGGCATTCATTTGAGAAACCAAGGCTGTTGAGTCTGCCGACAAGAATTTGGTTATTGACAGAGTCGAAAGCCTTGTCCAGGTCGATGAAGACGGCTGCACAGTACTGTATTCTATCGATGGCGGTTATGATATCTTTTAGTACCTTGAGCGTGGCTGAGGTGCACCCATGACCAGCTCGGAAACCGGGTTGCACAGCGGAGAAGGTAAGGTGGTATTCGAAATGGTCAGTGATCTGTTTATTAACTTGGCTTTCGAAGACTTTAGAAATGCAGGGTAGGATGGATATAGGATCCAATCTCGTTTCATTGATTCAACTCCAGGTTAGTTGACTCCTGACTCCAATTAGCTTGGAGTCATTTGCCTAGGGGTTCACATACAACCTACACTGTGAATGTTTAAATTATGTATTCAATATAGACAAGAAAAAGTAATAATATTTGTGTGTGATTAGTTTAAGCACACTGTGTTTGTCTATTGTTGTGACTTAGATGAAGATCAGATGAAATTTAATGTAAAATTTATATAGAAATCCAGGTAAATCCAAAGGGTTCACATACTTTCTTGCCACTGTACATATAAATATATGGATGAGCAATGACCGAGCGGCATAGGCAATAGATGGCGTCTTGTGTGCGTTTTGAACACTCCCAGAGAAAAAAACGCTTTGAATTTACAATCCGACAATCTGACAACGCTCTGAATTTAGCGCACTCTGGTACTCCAGATTGAATTTACGAACAGACCCCTACTCCTCGGCCAGAGTGTTCAGTGCGCGCCCTGAACGCTCTGAATTTACTAACTGACAATCTGACAACGCTCTGAATTTATGAACATCCTGAGCGCACTCTGGTCCTCCAGATTGAATTTACGAACACACCCCTACTCCTCGGTGTGCTCTGACTGCTCTGAATTTACGAACTGACAATCTGACAACGCTCTGAATTTATGAACACCCTAATATATTCTGGTCGAGAAGTCGGAGCTCTAGAATGATGACCGAGGTTCCGAGTTCTGAGTTGGATGCCCGATCCAAACAATTTATTTCCAGTCGGAGGTCGTTTTTTTTAGCGAGTTCCAAGATATCTTGAGTGCTCTAAAGTCAGATATTTCCAAGTTCCCAGTTGTTTTGAACGCGGCATTTCCAAAACAAAGACATGGCGGACAATTTCGTTCGCCTAGAAACTAAAACCAGTAGTAGCCACCAACTTCAAAGACAATAAACATCAAATTGAAATGCGAATCTGACATTCCCGTGCCCCAAGAAAATTGTCACCGATGAGCTTCAGTGTTTGATTCACATCAGCCGTTTTCTAATAAAACAATTCAGCTAGCTAGCGAAATGCTAATTTGCGACGTTAGCTAGACTTGCGTTGCGAGTTCATGGGGAAATATGCTTCAGGATCAGCGGGTTAGATCTTCCACCATGGGTAACAAAACCAGCTACTAGTTAGTTTTCAGCCACATATGTTCAACTCATAGCTTGTTTATCCAGTGACCGCTGCATTTAGAAGGATAGCTACTGACTGAATCATAGCTTGCTCGCATACTGGCCATGCAGTAAGTAACGTAAACTCGCCTTGTACATCGCCTTGGTCCGTACAATTTACCTTATTTTAGCGCCCAAAAAACGTAATACTTCCAGATCAACTGTAATGTCAATACCATTGTAAAGCACAATTTCTCCCCTTTCCAACAGAATTCATACCGAGACCTCCACGCTGCCCGTTTCTGCATGATTGAAGAAGGCAATGAGCTCCTTCGGGTCTTTTTAAAAATGGTGGGTGGGGAAGCGAAACTAGTGTGAGAAGGAAAGGAGATGTGTGGGAAAACACCTTTTTTTCACTCGATCTGTCCAACTTATGACCTTATCGCCTCTAAAATGTAAATAAAACACTATAAAGAGTTTATATAATGTGTCATTACATACCTATTTGAAGGTTTGTCGAATTTGAATAGGGTTTTTAGGGCGGTGCTAAAGTAATCTTCAGAAGTAAACAGCGGCTTTGAGAGTGACGGTCGCTTACAGTGATGCCGCAAAAAATGACTAGATATCCCCCCTTACCCCCGTCACTGTCCATTTCTTGTTTTTTAAACGATGAGAGAAGTGCTACACCTGGTGGAGAGAGATTTTAAGACAGAAATAGTTGCTTTATGCCTGCTGTACGTTACGACATGAAACGTCACTATGTAACGGAGGGTCAGTTTTCAACTTTTCTCCAATACTATAGAGCCATTACCATGTCGATCAACGCTTGAATAGAAACGTAGTTCACACCCCAGATTTTGAAGTCAACACAGTCGCTACAGTCCAATAGTTTTCTTTGCAGCCTCGTTTGAATGTCGCGGTTGCGCACATTTGTACGGAATAGGGTGAGTTTACGTGAACGCCAAAAGACAGCTATCTAGCCAAAAGATTAGACACAATGTATATAAACCCTAGATTGTAAATGCTATGTATTTGTAACGGCTGTCGTAGTCGTTCTCCTCCTCAGACGAGGAGGAGCATGGATCGGACCAAGATGCAGATTGGTAAGTATTCATATTTTAATGGGAAAACAACAAACACTACAAAATACAACAACCAACAAACGTGACTAACCTGAAACAGTCCTGTGTGGCCCAAACACTGACACAGGAACAAACACCCACAAAACACAAGTGAAACCCAGGCTGCCTTAGTATGATTCTCAATCAGGGACAACGATTGACAGCTGTCTCTGATTGAGAATCATACCAGGCCGAACACAAAATCCCAACATAGAAAATCAAACCTAGACCAACCCACCCAACTCACGCCCTGACCAACTAAAACAAATACAAAACAAAGGAAAACAGGTCAGGAACGTGACAGTATTGGCCATTGAGAGGCTTTGAAGCCACCGGTTGGCTACATTGGCACTCCCCAGTATGCACTGTACTCCATATGAATACATTGAATTCCACAGTATTTCAATTAAAAGTTTCAAGGACAAAAGTACATGTATTTAAGTATTTTTGTTGTTGTAATGACGACAGTAATCAAAAAAATATATACTTTAAATGAATGTTTAGTGCACATAATATAATGTAACGACCCTGGGTCGCACGCGGATATCGACTCTGCAGCTCGAGCATGCTTTTGGGGCGCTGGAATTCGGGCTAGTAGGTCGAGGGTTCGCGGCCTACTCCCTGCTTGTTTCATTACAATAATTTTAAAGTATGCATGTAGTTGTATGAATAAATGTGGCTAACACGAATGTAGACGTTAAGAGAATGCATTTCTACAGCTTCCAAAATATTTTTAATAACGTCAGTTAGTGCCAAGATGGAGGCACGGAGGCTTCAACACAGCGCCCCCTAACAGTCATCTAGTGTAAATAAATAATTGGTTAGACATAATTACACCATCGGCAACAATAACTGGCGACAAATATTTTCAACTTAGTTTGACCACTGACCACCGCATTTAGGAGGATAGCTAAGTACTTAAATGTAGTTAGCGAGTTTACTGGCCAGGCAGTACACACTAACTAATCGTGGACGCATTACCTATTCTTTGATACATTTGGGTTAACTTTCTTACATAAAGCAACACATAAAAATAACAATTAGTGTGCTCGTTCTTTTAATGATCGGACAGTTGAGCTAAAATAGATTGGTAGGTAGCTGGTGAGGCTTTTATTTCCCAATTAATTTGGTGATCAAGCTGAAGCTGTGTTTCACAATTGGTCAGTGTGGCGTCATGCACTCAAGTAGGCTCAACCAATCACCCAATTTTTATTTATTTATTTATTTCACCTTTATTTAACCAGGTAGGCTAGTTGAGAACAAGTTCTCATTTGCAACTGCGACCTGGCCAAGATAAAGCATAGCAGTGTGAACAGACAACAACACAGAGTTACACATGGAGTAAACAATAAACAAGTCAATAACATAGTAGGAAAATGTAGGAAAATGTCGAGATTCATACTCCCTACCCCGCCTTCTTACGTATCTTCAAGCCCTCCAGGAAGTGTTAAAGAAAATAGTATTGAATATCTTCCTTTTCGACCAATAGCGTATAAGCCTGTTTCCATTCCGGTCAATGGAGCTTCACTAAAATACATTAAGTGGGCGGACTAAATAGCACAGCAGCTGCACAAAACGCAGATTTGTAAAATGTAGGTGTTAACTGCCTCATTCGCTTAAACTGGCCGTGGTGTTATGTGACGTCAATCCATCTGTTTACGGTATTCGGGAAAAAGCACAATTTAGATGTTGCTGAACGAATTTACAGTCACGCGCCAGTGCTTTGACAGGCAGTGTGTGAATGTCAGTTTCATTACTAGTTACCCGAGTAGATATTCGCTCTTCTGAACAATTGATTTTGTGGCATGTCGAGCACAAACTGATAAGATAGGAGGCTAAATGCCAGACGTTGGAAAGTGTGTCATTAATTGAAGGTACAGTATACTACTTCTCAATGTTATTATGCAAATCATAATCATGCTAAAGCTAGTATGCTGGTGTCAGGAAGCACACCAAATTTAGCAAGTGTCTCTCAAACTGAGCTGGGCCACCCTGTTGTAATTTCTCCAAAATCTTAACTGTTGCAATTATTGTCATAACGCTTCGTATCATAATCTCGTGTTCATTTTGTTTAGGGTTGACGGTTTCCAGTAAACATCTCAAGTCAACAAGTCAGCTGACGATGGCCAGCAGGGATGCCAGTGAGAACACCCCTCTTTTGGACAGCAGCTCTGTGTACAGGCCTGTGTCAGTGTTCCAGGGCAGAAGACTGGCGTGTGTAACCATTCTGCTTGCAGAATCATTGGAACGAGTTGCATTCTATGGCATCACTTCCAACCTGGTTCTTTTCCTTAACAGTAGCCCATTTTATTGGGAGGGGACTGAGGCCAGCCAGGCCCCCCTGATGTTCATGGGGGTTACATACCTGATCTCACCATTTGGTGGCTGGCTGGCTGATGCATATCTGGGCAAGTTCTGGACCATTGCTGGCAGTTTGATTCTATACTTCCTTGGCATGCTGTTTTTCCCATTTATCACATATGACTACTCCAGGAATGCCCTATGTGGTGAAGAAATTGCATTTCCAGTGCAACCTGCAGAGTGTTTGAGCTCAAACGGTACTCCAAGCAATGTGACCTGCCCCACACGGGTACCTTACTGTGGGCCAGTGATCTACACGGGCCTTGTTCTCATCGCCCTAGGTGTAGGAACAGTAAAGTCCAACATCACTCCATTTGGGGCCGACCAGGTACAGTAAAGCTTATGAATAAGCAAAGCATTCTCTCTCAATTAAGACCTCTTCAGAAGGGCTTCTAAGGTCAAATTAAAACTCAATGATGGCTCAATGTATTGTACTTTACACTGTTGCTAATGCAGTGTTGCTAATGTTATCCCATCTAATGATGTGAGTTTAAGAGAATATATAACAGTCTAATTTATAAAGTCTGAAAGGTTCTGAACATGATCTTACTTTGGTCAACCTTGTATATGGACTGAAATGGTAGTTGTGGAATAGGCTAAATGTTGATCTAGTACGCCTGTCATCTCTCTACATTTACCACGAGAACTCAATCAGCCAGGCCCCTGCTCGTTTACCCTTTTGTAATTTTCATCATGAAGTTTACATTTGGGTAATGCCATCCATCAGGTCTGGTCAACACACCAGTCATCTAAGGCTGAGGAGACTGCTAGATGAGTAATTGTACATCAACTTAGGAAGTGAAACTCACATCTGTCTCGTTAAGTTTCTCATCAAAATTCCGGATTAGGTTTACCTGTAAGTCCCTTAATGAAAGAGGAAAGCCCATTTCAGTGGGAAATCTCTGATCTAGCTAACCCAGGCTGGCCCATAATGTTTTCAGAGTTGGTGACTGATTAGCATAGATTTCAATCCCATTGTCATTTACCACATGTTTGATGGGTGATTGGTTTAGATTTGTTTCATTTTGATTGCTCAATGTTTCTATGGGATTCACAAAGTAATATTGAGGAAAAAAAGTAAATGCCACTGAGCAGGATTCATAGAAATCTTGTTCACCTGTAAAACATGATTAGATTAGCCTATTCATAAGTTACTAGATATATTTGTTGCTTTTCACAAAGTTACCTCCCCTTCCCATTTTTTTTTTTTGTCAAGCACGGAATAAAAGGAAGATGTTAGCACTGTTTATCACATGGATGTTATGCACTCATTCACTGCCATTGAATGATGGGATATACAATAAAAAAAATTATATAATTAGGGTGTTTATCTTATTAGATAGCAATGTTAGGCCTATGTCCTGAGTTTGATATGATACTACAGTTCTGTTTTGTTTCCTAAAGATGCTCATGGAGAGCAGAATGATGATGATATTATTTGCCATGACAATCCCTTTTGCCTCGCAGGTAAAAGATCGCGGCCCAGAGGCCACTCGCAGGTTCTTCAACTGGTTCTACTGGTGCATCAACCTGGGGGCCATCTTGTCGCTGGGTGGTGTGGCCTACATCCAGCAGAACATCAACTTCCAATTGGGGTACATAATTCCAGCTGTGTGCCTGGGTGTCTCCTTCCTGGTGTTCCTGCTGGGGCGCACAGTCTTCATCAACAAGCCTGCTGACGGTAGTGCCTTCACTGACCTGTTCAAGATCCTGGTTTATGCCTGCTGCAACGCACAGCCCAAAGAGCCCAACCTGCTACGGTAAGAGGGGCCAGGCAGATCACTGCTGTTACTAAAGCCCCGTTTCCATTGGCACATACAATTAGGACCAAATTCAAGATGGCTCAAATGGAAATCTCAAATTCAAGCTGGGTCGAGGGAAATCCGGGCCAGCGCAGCCCAGTTTCACAACTGGTGCCAGCTCGATTAGAATTCTGGCTGGTGACGCCTTTTACTATACAGCCACCAAGCTGATCACTGCTGGATGCTGTCAACATTTTTAGTTAGCTAGCTCGTCTGGGCTTGTTGCTGTTAGCTAGCACATGGACAAGCACTACTGCAGTAGTCACACATGATGCAAATTACCACCATAGCTGGATCCTTCATCAATTTTTTCACTACACAAACTTTTATGAGAAAAGTCAGCTCTTGAATGCTATCTACCCTGTTATGCTAGCAACGGCGCTAACCGTTTACCTAGCTAGCTAATGTTAGCAAGCTACATGCATGCCTCTGAGTCTGGCTGGCACTGGCAGGAGTATAAGTAATGTTATTTACTGCGTGGTGAGGGTGAATTAAATTCTTCAACATCTTGCTAGCTAGTAACATTAGCTAAGCTAGCTGCAGTCACATATTGGTTACCTAGCAACACGACATCATTTGTAATTTCTGGAGGCAGTGGAAACGAAATAGTTAGCCCAACCTGGGTTTACTTCAAAGTTCCAATGGAAATGTGTCTTTAGTAGTATCAGTATCTATATGTAGCCTAGATAAAAGGTGTGAAAGAGGCTGTGCTCTATCTGATGTCAATGGAAACACAATAATCTTGATTTTGTAGCAAACATGTTCTAATCCACTTTGTAAGTAAAAAAGAAGGCTATGTTGTGACTCTTCTCTAATCCAAGATAGTACCACACCACTAGGTGTTGCTCGTAGCTCTTTATGTTAAACCCTTCTTTGATCCCCAGCCTGTACTTTTTTTTGGTGGTCTTCTCTGGCATTCATCATCATTCATTCATTGTGGAGGAAGTTATTCTGAAGTGCTGTTGCTTGACTTTGAACCTAAGTAGCACAATCAGTTCAAGAACTTGACATTCAATGTTTTAAATTGGCCAATCCTACAGCGTTTCAAGAATTCCTTATTAAGGCTTTTTCTCAAGAGATGGGGATTATAGGCTTTAGTAGAAAATGCGTCCTTTCGCCAGAAGTGCCATTATTTAAAGGAGAGACATAAACAAAAAAGGCCTGATTTAAGTCTCTTATCTCAGAGTTTAGTTTAATAGTAGCTGAGTTTATGTTTAAGGAATATTTACAGAATTGTACAGCCCCTATCAAAACGTGCAGTAGACGCTTTGTACATCTTTTTAAAGTTGTTTAATTGTGTTATTCTTCTCTTGTTAAGGGCTAAGCCAACCATGCTGGATGGAGCTAAGGTGACTTATGGAGGGAGATTCCCTGAGGAGAAAGTGGAGGAGGTGAAAGCACTGCTGAAAATTCTCCCAGTGTTTTTTGCTCTTATCCCATACTGGATTGTGTACTTTCAGGTAAGAGATGTGTATTAACCTCTCCTCCTTATGGTAACAAAGCAGCTTTAGTTTTCATAGCAACATGACGTAACATCAGCAACGGTGCGTTTGTTCAGTGTTATTGCTGGCAGAATAGCATTACAACTGAAGAAATAGTGATAGTTTGGGGACTTTGAACATGTACACTAGGCCTACGTTGCTACTGTAATTATTTGATTTTCATTGTGCAATAGATGCAGACAACGTATTTCCTCCAGAGCCTACATCTAAGGATTCCTGACACCAGCACAGGCACCAACAGCAGCGCTGGCACCCACCAGGTAAATTAAACTGAGCCTCGGTAGATTTTTTTCTTATTCTGGAAGGTGTGTTATAAGGCAGCCCCCAGGTGGTAAGGGTAGGCAACACATTGATCCTCAACGCAGGGCCCCTCAAGGGTGCGTGCTTAGTCCCCTCCTGTACTCCCTGTTCACCCACGACTGCATAGCCAAGCATGACTCCAATACCATTAAGTTTGCTGACGACACAACGGTGGTAGGCCTGATCACCAACAACGATGAGACAGCCTATATGGAGGTCAGAGACCAACCTCTCCCTCAACGTGAGCAAGATAAAGGAGCTGATCGTGGACTACAGGAAAAGGAGGGCCAAACATGCCCCCATTCACATTGACGTGGCTGTAGTGGAGCGGGTCGAGAGCTTCACGTTTCTTGGTGTCCACATCACCAACAAACTATCATGGTCCAAATGCACCAAGACAGTCGTGAAGAGGGCACGACAACACCTATTCCCCCTCAGGAGACTGAAAAGATTTGGCATGGGCCCTCAGATCTTCAAAGTTCTACAGCATCCTGACCGGTTGCATCACAGCCTGGTTTGGCAACTGCTTGGCATCCGACTTATAGACGGTAGTACGGCCCAATACATTACAGGGGCCAAGCTTCCTGCCATCCGGAATCTCTAGACTAGGCGGTGTCAGAGGAAGACTCAAAAAATTGTCAATGACTCCAGTAGGGCAATTGGTACCGGAGCTCCAAGTCCAGGTCCAAAGCCATAAGACTACTGAACAATTAATCAAATGGCTACCCGGGCTATTTGCTTTTTTTTCTCCACTGCTGCTACTCACTGTTTATTATCTATGCATCGTCACATTACCCCTACCTACATGTACATATTACCTCGACTAACATGTACCCCCGCACATTGACTCTGTATTCTCTGTATATAGCCTCGTTATTGTAGTTGTATTGTTACTTTTTTTAGTTTATTTAGTCAATATTTTCTTAACTGCATTGTTGGTTTAGGGCTTGTAAGTAATCATTTCACAGTAAGGTTTACACCTGTTGTATTCGGTGGATGTGGCAAATAAAATTTGATTTGACCCGACAAAATGTGAGTAATAGATCTTTCGTTCTCATTGAAAGCACGTCTAAAAAGTGGTAGGTTCTATGTACAGTATTTCTATGCTACTTAAGTTTTTGCGTCTTTTACTTTTGGTTTTGTACAGCTTCAAATAGCTGAATATACAATATTTTGTTGTATTTTTCACAGCGGTTTAGATGGTACAATGATTCTCTACATTTATACTTGCTTGTTTTGTCACACAAACTGAAATTAGGCGAACTGTTTCGAATTTTAGCAACCAGGAAATGGCAGAGCAGTTTTCTGTATAGTACATCTTTAAATATTGATAATTTATTTGACTGAGACACGCTCCGACAGAAAGACGCAGATAAAGCATCCGATCGAGCGGAACAGCGTCTCTGTCTCAGTATGTGTAGCCCATGTATCTGATGCTGTCTTGTAAAAAAGATTATGGCATGCCATACTCTTCTTGGCCAGACAGTATCAGATACATGGGCATCATATGGTAAGACAGAGGGTCGCCGCTTCGGTCGCTCAGATGCTTTCTCCGGTCAGATATTTTCAGCCATGCGAATTGAAGGAAAGTTGGCGGGTGCACAGTGTACTTTTTGATTGTCCAGAATAATTCCTGCAATCATGCGGAAGTAACCTACTTTTTGAAAATACGTCACGTCCAATAGGCTTAACCTTACTGGGGTATGTGGGGCGGTAGCGTCCCACCTCGGCAACAGCCAGTGAAACTGCAGGGCGCCAAATTCAAAACAACAGAAATCCCATAATTAAAATTCCTCAAACATACAAGTATTTTACACCATTTTAAAGATACACTTGTTGTAAATCCAGCCAAAGTGTCCGATTTCAAAAAGGTTTTACGACAAAAGCACACCAAACGATTATGTTAGGTTAGAGCCAAGTCACAGAAAAAAGAGAGGAGTAACAAAAAGCAGAAATAGAGATAAAATGAATCACTAACCTTTGATCTTCATCAATGACACTCATAGGACTTCATGTTACACAATACATGTATGTTTTGTTCAGTAAAGTTAATATTTATATCCAAAAATCTGAGTTTAGGCGGGATGCTACTGTCTCACTTGGCAAAAAGCCAGAGAAAATGCAGAGCGCCAAATTCAAATTAATTTCTATAAAAATCAAACTTTCATTAAATCACACATGAAAGATACCAAATTAAAGTTACACTGGTTGTGAATCCAGCTAACATGTCAGAATTCAAATAGGCTTTTTTGCGAAAGCAAACGATGCTATTATCTGAGGAAAGCACCATTGTAAACAAAGAGAGAGGAGCATATTTCAACCCTGCAGGCGCGACACAAAAAGCAGAAATAAAAATATAATTCATGCCTTTGACGAGCTTCTGTTGTTGGCACTCCAATATGTCCCATAAACATCACAAATGGTCCTTTTGTTCGATTTAATTCTGTCGATTTATATATCCAAAATGTCCATTTATTTGGTGCGTTTGATCCAGAAAAACACCAGTTCCAAATTGTGAAACGTGACTACAAAATATCTCAAAGGTTACCTGTAAACTTTGCCTAAAAATGGCAAACTACTTTTGTAATACAACTTTAGGTATTTTTTTAACGTAAATAATCGATAAAATTGAAGACAGGATGATCTGTGTTCAATACAGGATTAAAACCAACTGTAGCTAGCTTTCTGGTCACGCGCTTCTAACAAACAGGACACTTCGAGTGACCCTCCTTCAAGATGGCCGTACTTCTTCATTACACAAAGGAATTATCTCAACCATTTTCTAAAGACTGTTGACATCCAGTGGAAATGGTAGGAACTGCAAGAAGGTCCCTTTTAGAAATCTGTTTTCCCAATGAAAACTCATTGAAAAGAGAGTGACCTCAAAAAAAAAAAGATCTGAATGGTTTGCCCTCGGGGTTTCGCCTGCTAAATAAGTTCTGTTATACTCACAGACATGATTCAAACAGTTTTAGAAACTTCAGAGTGTTTTCTATCCATATCTACTAATAATATGCATATCTTATCTTCTGGGGATGAGTAGCTGACAGTTTAATTTGGGCATGCTTTTCATCCAAAATTCCAAATGCTGCCCCCTACCCAAGAGAAGTTAAAGCAAATAGAAATTTGCCAAAATGTATATATTTTCTCCTGAAATAAAATCATTCAAAATACTCCCCATCAGAGAGCTCATAGAGCCACAGAGGATCATTAGCTTATTTTTTTTAAATCACAAGTGCATACAGTGATTTGTCCTTTAAAAGTTGCAGTGTACTACAGCACAGCTTGCATGGTGCGGCAGAATTCTATGGCACGTTATTTAAGTGTCAACCACTGTTACCATTAATGCTAGTTTGACCACCAGAGTGCATCTTTGAGAAGCATTTGATAGCCTTCAATAGTGGCTGTACTAGAGATTTTACAACCTTTTTTTGTAAGAACATAGTGTATGGGACTGATTTTAAGAAATGTTGCCTAATTTGCTTGATATTATGGCGTTTCTATTCCAAGAAAAACGAAAAATCCTCTGGATTTCCGTTAGGATGGAACGGAAAATATGGGGCTGTGCAACGTTACAGTCAGGAGTAGGCTACAGTACTGGGCTATTTAGCTAAAGAATCCCGTGTCGTGCGGGCACGTGGGAGACCGGGGTTCAATTCCCTGACGGGGAGGAAGGAGTAGGCTGTCCTTGTAAGTAAGAATTTGTTCTTAACTGACTTGCCTAGTTACACTACGAGCATAACATTTCTACACCCTAATTGTATAATTGCAGTACCAATACCCAACCAATACCCAAGACCTACACCACTTTTAACAGCACATTACTCAACACTAGTGAGACTCATGTCACCTACGGTAGGCCTACAGTATATGGAAAAATATGACGTGACTCTCCACCAATAATTACATAGAGGATTCTAAATTTAAAACCAAACGCCGCCTCATGGGTCTCCCGGTGGCGGCCGGCACAGGTATCGAACTTGCATCTGTAGCAACTTATTTTGCACTGTGATGCAGCTGCGCCACTCGGGAAGCCCCATCCACAAATTATCAAAATTCAGAGAGGTGTTGGTAAAGGTATATTGTCCTGCTAATAGTCCATAATGGGCTATTCTAATACTGTACATGGTGTACAAGTCAGGATAACCAAAACATTTCTTTATTAAAGAAAGAAAGAATGTTGGTACTTATTTATTTTGATCCAAAGCCATGAATGAGTGAGTCACTCAGCTTTATGTAGGTGCCGGGCTATATGACTGTGCCATCAACTTGATAATATAGAACAATATTTTGGAGGTTATTTCGTTTACAATCGCTCACTTTAGTTTTTTTTTTTTTTTAATCTCAATAATGGCCAAAATAATACTTGTGAAGGCCAAAACATTTATTTCTGTTTTTAGAGGGAGAGAAACGCTGGGCCAACTGGGTGTCCCATAGGGCAGCGCACAATCACGGTCGGATGTGATGCATAATAATACTTTTTGTTGTATTTGTTTAGTCTTTTCTGGTGGATTAAACTAAAATTGCAAACAATTAAGGCCAGTTGTGATACAGCCAATCTAACTTAGAAATACATTTGACGATAGAATTCTCCCCCTACCCTCCTTCTAGGCAAGTCTATTGTCCAGCTACCTGCTAATAGCCATAATGCCGCTGTACAACGTGACCGTGTGCGTTTGAAAGAGTATTTTCCAGTGAGCATAATTTTGTTTACCTTCATTAGGCAACTTTGTTCCAATATTTCTTTAATTCAGTGATATTTATTCCCGTAGTAATTCGTTATGGATCCATATCTAAATAAACATTGGCATTTTGAAAGTGTTTTTATCATAATTTTATTAACGAAAGCATGAAGATGCTGTTTGTTAGGCTACAGCAGAACAGCATAACGGTCCGGACGGCCCTTGCTGTGCCTGGTGAGCAGTTGGTCAAGTTCTGTTGTCAGCAGAGGAATGCAAATGTCAGGTTGAAGCGACGACCTGATGAAACCGCCAGGTATGTTGACTCTGCCTGTCGGAGGTGGCGTTCCAGAGCTCACAGGTGTGCCTGCCATGGATTGTGACTTCATCTCGATCCTCGCCCTCTTCAACGCGTCCACTTCCTCCTCCCTTCCCCATGGGCTAGGTCCGTCTTCTGTGCGCGGCTCTGAGGCCCATCCCGTGCCTTGAACCTCGCACGCCCACCACTATTTCAGTGGATACAGCTGGAGAACTGCAAGGCAATCCCATTGGATGCCACTCGGGAGCTATGACCAATATGACATATATATATTGTCCTGCTAAGAACAGGGTTATTAATATATTTGTGAATATCCAAGAGCCTTGTATATAATTCTAAATTAATAATAATCATCGCTTTGTTAAAGAAAAAACTATTTGAGATTTCGTTTTCAAATAACATAAAATGAGCGAGGGGGAAAAAGGCCATTCTTGAACATGGGGTGAGACATTGTTACTAATTTATAAATATATCCAGTTTGTTATTTAGAATGATTTATTTCTGTTTTTAGAGGGAGCGAAACCAAAAATCTACAGTCATTTCGTGAATCTCCCGGTCGAGGCTTGCAAGGGTATTGAACCAGCATCTGTAGCAACACAGCTTGCACTGCAAAGCCGTGTCTTAGACCGTTGCGCAACGAAGGCACTGTACAACGTGTCTGGTCGGGAGTATGCTACAGTACAACAGAGACACAGTAGCATCTTGGGACCCAAAAGCATAATCAGTGCTCTCAACTCCCCCTTGCGCTCGTCTGGAGCAATGAAGTAGTGACGCAGGGTACCATACTAAACCACAAATTACCTCTAAATCCCTCAGCATAATCTCAAAACTTTTAGTGCAGCAACCACTGTAGGCCTATGCTTATTTGGGAAGCCTGCAATTTGGGCTGTGCAAGTGGCAATAGGCCTAGCTGATTGAGTTGTGGCTCTCAGTGAAACGTGTGAAGATAGATATAATAAATAAATTATTAGGTTGCTGCTTATTTGTCCTATTTCATACATGTATTGTACACGTGTGAATTGGAATTGTGTTTTTTGCGTATCCCAACTCCCCCTGAGACACCCTCGGAGAGTGGTTTCACTGTCAGGGTCTGCCATTATCAATGGCGAACCTGGAGCAATTGTGGTTAAGATTTTTTTACCTTTTCGGCATCGGTATTTGAATTAAACTTTTCGGTTACTGACCCAACGCTCTACTCGTTAGGCTACCTGCGTCTTGAGTGTCATTTAAAATGTTGAGACAAGAAGAAGGGGAGGGTTGTGTGGCGGAGGTATAGGCGTGTCTCTCCATAATATATGCGCTCATCTCTCCAGAATGCCTCAGATGTCTCCCACCAGTTCTTGCGCTTTCATTGTGTGAATTGTTTGCATTTTGATTGTATTCTTTTTTTATGAATTAAAAATTTCCCATTCCATGTGTCACCAGTAGTAAATGTACCGTTAATTCCCGTCATTTGGTTACAATAATGGGTAACACTTTACTTGACACCCAGCATCATAACATATTATGACACGGTCATAACAGCTGACATGACACTGTCATGACACATATATTTAGACCTGTTGTGACATAGTTATTTGATGGCCAGTTATGACACCTACGTAAGTGACAACCCAGTTTTCAACAGAATGTTTAACGTTTTCTGTAATTGACCATATTCAATTTATCATTGTACTTGCGCACACATTGATATCACATGCACCTCCTACCCCAATGCTCTGTTGCTGATGACTGGGACAAATGCAGGAGCAGATTTCAGGAGCAGGACAAAACGCCCTCTTTTTGACTGATGACTGATATAAGGGCACGTACAGTTGAAGTTGGAAGTTTACATACACTTAGGTTGCAGTCATTAAAACTTGTTTTGCAACCACTCCACAAATTTCTTGTTAACAAACTATAGTTTTGGCAAGTCGGTTAGGACATCTACTTTGCATGACACAAGTAATTTTTCCAACAACTGTTTACAGACAGATTATTTCACTTATAATTCACTGTATCACAATTCCAGTGGGTCAGAAGTTTACATACACTAAGTTGACTGTGCCTTTAAACAGCTTGGAAAATTCCAGAAAATGATGTCATTGTAGACCTCCACAAGTCTGGTTCATCCTTGGGAGCATTTTCCAAACGCCTGAAGGTACCACGTTCATCTGTACAAACAATAGTACGCAAGTATAAACACCATGGGACCACGCAGCCGTCATACCGCTCAGGAAGGAGACGCGTTCACCTAGAGATGAACGTACTTCGTTGCGAAAAGTGCAAATCAATCCCAGAACAACAGCAAAGGACCTTGTGAAGATGCTGGAGGAAACGGGTACAAAAGTATCTATATCCACAGTAAAACGAGTCCTATATCGACATAACCTGAAAGGCCGCTCAGCAAGGAAGAAGCCACTGCTCCAAAACAGCCATAAAAAAGCCAGACTACGGTTTGCAACTGCGCATGGGGACAAAGATTGTACTTTTTGGAGAAATGTCCTCTGGTCTGATGAAACAAAAATAAAACTGTTTGGCCACAATGACCATCATTATGTTTGGAGGAAAAAGTGGAGAAAAACAAATTGTGAAAAACAGAGTTTAAATGTATTTGGCTAAGGTGTATGTAAACTTCCGACTTCAACTGTATGTGATAGGCCTATTTGGCTTATATGATTATGATGGTCATAATGCTTCTTGACAGTGTCATAAAGTGTGTTTTCTTAGTCCAAGGGTGTATTCGGAAATTCGATCTGGATTGCCAGAGTGCGCTCTGGGTGTTCGTAAATTCAGAGTGTTGTGAGATTGTCTGTTCGTAAATTGGAGCGTTCAGAGCGCACTGGACGCTCTGGCCGAGGAGTAGGGTTTATACAAGCTTTCTGACCTCAAAACTGCAGTCAAGCACCCAAGCTAACTGGCTAATCTGTTTTTCAAACTAGACACTCTTAATGTACTTGTCCTCTTGCTCAGTTGTGCACCAGGGCCTCCCACTCTTTCTATTCTGGTTAGAGCCAGTTTGCGCTGTTCTGTGAAGGGAGTAGTACACAGCATTGTACGATATCTTCAGTTTCTTGGCAATTTCTCGCGTGAAATAGCCATCAGTTCTCAGATCAAGAATGGACTGACGAGTTTCAGAAAGTTATTTGTTTCTGGCCATTTTGAGCCTGTAATCGAACCCACAAATGCTGACGCTGCAGATACTCAACTAGTCTAAAGAAGGCCAGTTATATTGCTGCTTCTTTCAGCACAACAGTTTTCAGCTGTGCTAACATAATTGCAGAAGGGTTTTCTAATGATCAATTAACCTTTTAAAAATGATAAACTTGGATTAGCTAACACAACATGCCATTGGAACACAGGAGTGATGGTTGCTGATAATGGGCTTCTGTAAGCCGACAATAGTCATTTACAACATTAACAATGGCTACACTGTATTTATGATCAATTTGATGTTATTATAATGGACAAAAATGTGCTTTTCATAAAAATCTAATAAAAACATTTCTAAGTGACTTTTGAACGGTAGTGTATACCTAGTTGATATTGGCTGCTAATGACTTTCAGCTCCAAATGCAGGTGTAAAATGCATTTTGAAAATGCATCACCGTTTATGGCTGTAATGACAGGCTACATTTGTGCATAGATTGTGTACATGTGCATTTGCGTGCGCGGGAGTCGCACGTTTTCTACCATTCTTTTTTTGTGGGTCGCGGTCAAAGTTTGGAAACCACTGGGTTACATGATAGTGGCATGGATTTGGATTATAGTAATGGTAGGCTACAGTATTTCATGCCATCTTCTATTTCGACTGGAATTGTATTGGTCATTGTTAAGTGCAGCATTTATTCCAGTTCATAATAGTTTTGCAAAATACTCATCAGATTGGGCTGCTTTCCCTTGTTCTTGTAATAATTGCTCAATAAGTCTTGTGGGTGCCCTTTATTCAAATATTTATTTATTTATTTATTTTTGAGCACATACATGCCACCCAAAATGTCTGTGTGTGGCACTGATTACAACAATATCAAAACTTAAGAAACAAATGTTCAAACAAAAGGAAACTTCTTGGTAGGGACACTAAACAATTGACTAAATGTGGGTTTCGACCCTTATGTAGGTGTGATAACCAGCCATAAAATAACGCAATATACTGTATCTCACAACAGGTATAAATGTGTCATGAGTGTTGTGACTATTATGACAGGTTGACAGCTGTTATGACTGTGCCATAATGTGTTGTGACACTGGGTGTCAAGTAAAGTGTAACCAAATAATGCATGTATTAATTTGTCGTTTACCGTTCTCATTCTCAGGGTGGAAACGTTTGCGGAGTTCACAACCAGCTACACTTGCGAGAAACAAGTTATGGTTTATTTCATAACCATAATTTACGAGTTTAGTCAATTTTTTTCTTTGTCTTTTGTTTGGAGTGTTCCATGTGAGAAATGAGCATGTCTGGTTTCTCTGTCCTGTTAATGTTGAGGGAGTGCGCATGCCTGTGCACGCATAGAAGTACCTGTCCTGCTGTACGCAAATGTAGGAAAGTGCCCATTTGGGGATGTGTGATTTGTGATTGTTTTCACTCACCACTTCCAGCACTAATAAGCTGAGCTTCTCAGTAATTGTTTCTGCACCTCGCACAGTATGTCAATGAAGTCTTCAAATAAATAAAAGTACATCCATTGTGAATAATAATAGTTTCTCAATCCTCACCGTATTTGTAAAAATACTCTTCCCCCTCGATAATCACCAAGCCTCGTTGTGAAAAGTACACTGGTGTGGGAAAGTCTTAGGGGGCCAGGAATTGGCTAATTGATACAATGTTGCATGTTTGCACCTCTTCCAGATGTACCCAGCTGATTTGATACAATGTTACACTTCATTAGCGATAGACTTAGTTCAAGTCATGATGGATAGAAAGGGAGGCAGACAGGCGAAGTAGAGAGATGGATGTGATTTTTACAGAACGTACATTTTCGTCTACTGTTTTTATTTGTTGGCTTTATGTATTTTTTTTACACAGTTTACAATGGAAGTTATAGGCCTACTGCTGCATTGGCCTCTAGGCCAGGGTTCCCCAACTGGCAGCCCGCAGGCTGAATTTGGGGTGGTTTTATTTGTCCCCCAAGTTTTCTGAGCCATTAAAAACAGATAATACTTTTTTTTGGGGTGGGGGCCTTCTTGCAGTCTACAAATGATTTGCAATTATGTTCCGGCACCCCAACCATACGCTCTAGAAAAAAGCGGCACGCGGCTGAATCTAGTTGATGATCCCTGCTCTAGATTATCTCCTGAGTTCCATGCATGCACTCATTTATTTAGCTGCCGATGGTTCACTGTATTTCAGTGTCCATATGGCAGAGACTGGTATATAGACACATTAGTTGAATTTTAACTTTTAGATCATTTTAATTCAGATTTTTATGATAAACCAAGTCACAATGATTTTGAGAAACGTGCATTCGAAAATCATAACTGGCACGCAGAGCGGAGAGATAAGAGATAAATTGTAAGCTTTGGGAAAGCTTTATTAGTATTAAAAAAAAAAGAAAAAAAAACTTTTACCCCTTTTCCAATTGGTAATAGTTAGTCTTGTCCCATCACTGCAACTCCTGGAGAGGCAAAGGTCGAGAGCCATCCTCTCAACCCTGCCAAAGCACAGCACTGCTTCTTGACACACTGCTCGCTTAACCTGGAAGCCAACCGCACCAATGTGTTGGAGGAAACACCGTACAACTGGCGACTGAAGTCAGCTTGCAGGCGCCCAGCCCGCCACAAGGAGTGGCTAGATTGTGATGGGACAAAGATGGGCCGGCCAAACCCTCCCCAATGCTGGGCCAATTGTGCGCCGCCTCATGGGTGTCCTGGTCATGGCTGGCTGTGACACAGCCTGGAATTGAACCTGGGTCTGTAGTGACACCTCAAACACTGCGATGCAGTGCCTTAGAGCACTGCGCCACTCGGGAGGCCAGGAAACTTGAAACTCGCATGCCGCCTATGAAGTGATTTGTTTAACAATGGCATGACAACATCATGACTGGTTGTTCAGGCCACATTAAAAGGTAATACATTTTTACAGTTAAATTACATGTCTTTACTATAAAACCCATTTAAAAGGTCCCGTTAAAAATGTGCACCCCCTATAGAACACAGCAGGGCCAGCTGATTGCTATCTGAATGTGTGCCAGCATTTGTGCTATGATGATGGTGACTGTTGCTTTAAATAAATGCTAGATAGTCTCACATTTTGGCCAATACTTTAACTTGAAGGTTAAATATTACAGTTGTCTGTCCTGATTCAGAATGGGAAGGATTAGTTTCCCTGTAGAGATGAGCCAGTAGGTCGGTGATAATGCATCAGAGGCAACATTTGGAAGCAGTCAAGGTTGCTAAAGCCCAGAGGATTAAATCAAAAGTTTGACCTAATCACATAACCAATCTGGTTTTTATTGTATCTCTTGTGCTTCTGTCAGACATAATGTTCCTGGGTGATGCCTCTTGACTAGACTAGACTAGGCCAGTCCATCTGTTGTAGTGTGTGCCCCCGTTTCTCCCAGGGAGTAGCCTATTTGAGGTGTTTGGCTAATCCACAATAGTATATGCATACTGTATGACTTACAGGGAGAGACAAGCACCTGTTAAAGAGTGGTTTGGTTTGGGTTTGTTGCTACTTGATACTTTTAGATTCAGTTGTATCTCTGGCGTTTGGTAAGGGAAGTGTAGAGTAAAATGTGAACTGAAACACTTGCTCTTTAACCACACATTCTAGCGTGCTAAAACATCCATTTTTAAGTCCTAAAAGAGCAAAAGCATTCCACTTATTCAGATTTCCATTTGTATTTCAATACTATCTTTCAAAACAGCTTTCAGGTGAAATTAACATTGCTCAGATAGTGATTTTTATGAAAAGGTCTTAACATTTTCAAGTGTCATTTAAACTGGAAATGTAATTACTTATTTTCATTCTCAGCATGCAATATCTGTTTCCAAAAAAAGGAACTGCTTTCACCCTATTCTAAGCAGTCCTTAAAATGAAAAGGGAAGTGAGATTAGATATCTTTACCATAGCAATGTTGTGCTTCTTAGATTCTGAGGACACATTTGAGCTGTATCTTAGAGTTGTGGTTTTGTTTTTCCAGCAAACTCCTATCAAAGGTCAGGAAAAACCAAAAATATGAATGCGTCATTAGTCTTCCAAAGTGCAGAGACTTCTTGAATAAAAAGCCACATTTTCCAGACTTTTGTCCACCTGTGTTTTTAAGGTGTCTTCTCTGCATACTCAGTCCAAGGGAAGAGTAGCTGTTCTCGTCTGGGCTGTTTTTCTGCTTAACATTTACCCATGTTAATGTGCTTCCTTACCCATGTTAAAGTGTGCTTACTGGGGCACCTCTGCCTCTCAAACTAGATTCACCCGGGTGCAAATACTTATCCAAAACATGAAAGTGTGCTATGACAAACTCATACCGCAAAGGCACAATGTTTAAATTACCAGCAGTTAGTCTAAGAAATGTAAATTCAGTCGGGCAATAAACAGGACCATCAGATGTTTAGAACTAAAGATGTTTTGGGAGTTCAGGAGGCACTTGACATTTGAATTTCAAAATAAATCAGGCCTATGCAGTTTGCTGTAGCATTGTTTCTCATTCTAGCAGAAATTACTGAGTTGTGGGCTACGTTTCGAGATATATAAAAATGTTTTCCCATATTGATTTAATTTATCTAATAATTTCATGTGAATAATTACGAAGAGTATTCTGTCAATGGACATCTAGATCTATAGCTATATTATAATAATAGTGTGCGCTCCATCTATGGTCATTTGCTAATGCTAATTGCTACTGCAATTATCTATTTCCCATTACACCCTAACACACTTGCTGCTGGGACATGTTAACAAACCTACAGTACATAGCTTTGAGGAATTCTGAATTATCCTGGTCAATGATTAATTGTTCTTTTGATTGGTAGGATTCATCTTTGTATTTATAATTTAGTGAAATGTAAAGGATACTTTCATAACTATTTTTAATGTAACTTTAACTTCAGTCCAGTTTTAGTTCTGTCCACCTGAGGGCGCCAATACAGTGTCGAGGCCATCAGAACATCCCCTCTCACCCCTGAAGCACTGGGCTGTAGTGCACTGACACTCTTTCTATTGTTTTTCATGCTTTGCACTTCTTGTACATATTCTCTTGTTTTTTCCCCCCCCTCTGAATTCCCGGCAGATCACGTTCCGCTTCCCTGCCGCCTGGCTGACAATGTTCGACGCAGTGCTTATTCTCATGCTGATCCCTCTTAAGGACAAAGTGGTGGATCCCATCCTCAAACGCAGAGGCCTGCTGCCCTCCTCCCTCAAGAGGATCGCAGTGGGGATGTTCTTCGTTATGTGTTCAGCTGTGGCGGCTGGTGAGTGGAGTACACTGAGTGCAACAGCTAACCCTTACTTATTCCGTGGCATGTCTAGAGAGACTTTAATTGTAGTTCATGCTAGTAAATCTTCCATTTAAACCACCCAACATCCTCTTCAAGCCACAATTTCATCATTTCATACTGTTCACCATGATATGTCCCACATTTAAAGTGTCACATGTTAGGGAAAAACCCTGCTCCTTGATCTCGCATCTCTCATTGATCTGTGTTGCGGTTCCTTATTCTGTGGGGGACATTACCGGTAGATGTCAGGACCAATGATATGTATCAACCCTAGATCACTGACAGGGTGCGTTGTTTGAAGCCACTGCACAGCCATTTTGCGCTCTCTTCCATTGTAAAAAAAATATATTGGAAGCTATAGAAATGCATTTATTAATGTCTATTCATTTTTGACAAGTATATTCTATTAGACACCTTAATGCATGCTTGAAAAATTATACGTTGAACAGCGCGACTATAAGCTCAATGTTAAATTCAAATCTCCTTACTATCCATATTTGAGCTAATATTTTAAGTGTATATTAAACATGAATATAAAACATAAAAAAGTAATAAAAGCATATATTTTTGTACTAATGTTACTTTCCCTACTACAACAAAGAAATATGTAAATGCATGTAATTTTGTTCTTAACATTTCATTGAGATACTGTAGAATTCCATTAATTCCTATGGAGGATTGCTCCTTCTGGGAAATGCCAATATGGCACTGTCGTTGGCCATTACATAGCATCAGCAATCCAGGGTTTATATACATCATTGGTTAGGATTCATGAGGCAAACAGGACAAGCAAGCCTATAGAGCCCCACAGTGAAGATGTCATAATACCAGGCACTGTGGCAGGTAGATAAAAATAAAAATCGACCAGCCACTCTGTTTTTTTTACCAGGCGAAAAACATTTTTGCTGCTAAAATTACACCAACAAAACACAAAAAACGGATGAGCGTGCTTTGTAATTTTTGTAAAACAATACATGTATTACTAGTAAAAAGTAACTGATGTGGTATATTGATTGATTACATTTGTGACCTGAGTCTTTTAACCAAAGTATCACAGATGAAACAAAAATGTTCACCTGCCCCTTTAAAGGCGGGAGATTACGTGGTAGTGCGACGCTGTTTGTGCCTGTGAGATTCTGACTAATAGAAGCGTTGTATTCTCTTCCCTAGCTGTTGAAATTCAAACATAGAAAAACAACCTAGCTTGTGAACAAAACAATGTAAATAGCCAAGAAACACAAGGACAGTCTCACTTCAGTAGGTGTTAGTTTCAAGTAAATTAGACCAACTTTTATGCATGTGTTCAGCGCTTCTAAAAATGAATATTTTACTCCATTTTTCACATGTGCACAGCCCCCAGCCAGGTAATGTTGCAGCGTGAGGTGGAATAGGCTATATAGGATTCGTAGTTCTTTGACTGTGCGATTTTTAATTTACCAGCTTTGAAACAAAACTGCGGAAATACTTTGAAAACAGCTACTGCAGCATTTATTTTACTATAAATGTGATCATACATAACAATTTTTATTCACAAATGCGAGTACTATGGAGCCCTGACCACCCGCTAATGTGGATGGTGAAATAGACATCTTACCCACCAATTACAAAATCATCCCGCAGGTGGCAGGTGTTAATTTTTGACCCTGCTTACCCTGAAAAATGATTGTAACCATTTCCCTGTTTGACCACTAGGTTTTATGGGTATTATGACTCATACTGTGGTACTCTGTTGCTTGGCTTTATTATAGCAGTGTGTGGATCATGTTTCAACATAGTTTAAGGAGGTAAAGGGCAGACAGCCAGGGATCATTTCGCAAAAATCCTAAACATTCATAGACCAGACAACTGGGGGGTGTTTATTAAGTCTTGCAATGAAAACCGTTTACCATTTTAAGAACCAAACGGAAGCAAACAGAGCAAACGAAACAGGGAAGGGACCTACTTAATAGAAACTTGTTTTCGTTGTAAAATGTTTACCGTTTGGAGTAAACGGTTTCTGTTGCATAACGGACTGTGGATTATCTTTTGAAATAAAGTCTAATCAAATTAATTTGAATTGACAGTTTGACATTTCAATTTGGAATAAAACCATTAAAAAAAAAATCTGTGCAGATCGAATAGCATGTATTCAGGCAAAAACATTTTAAGTGAGACAAGCCTGAAGGCAGCGAAAATAGCTTTTCTCAAATCAGTGGCACGCTTGAGAACCAAATGCACATTTTATTTTTCGCTCCAGCATAATGAGCACTTTAAATGTGTTGGTGTCCACTATGACATTTGGGATATTGAATCCTGTCTTCACAGCTGAATGCTGTTAACACCCATTTGTAGAGGATAATTAATATCTAGTGTGGCGTAAATATTTCATTTACAGTAGCATTAAACAACACCCCCACAAACACAGTCCTGGTAGTCATTGCTTTGTTCTTGTAGTTATCACATTTCTATTCTGCTGTATTTCTGTGTGATAGTGGATAGAGGGATAGTGATCCAGAGGCTTTAGCTCGCTGGTACCCCGTGTGGGGATGTCATCAGAGCCTAATGAAAGCCCCAGACAAACAGCCCCTCCTCGCCGGAGACAGAGCGGCTCGGCTGGATCCCACTCACTACTGCAGCATCGTCATTAATAAACAACAGCCAACCACAGGCACTCTGCTGGAGGATCTACTTACTAACTTACTGTGTGTGTGTGTGTGTGTGTGTGTGTGTGTGTGTGTGTGTGTGTGTGTGTGTGTGTGTGTGTGTGTGTGCGCACAAGGTTTTGTAGGTAGGCAAGAAAGATATTTATTTTAGCCTGTCTGATGAGACAGAACTTCAACAGCGCCAGTAGAAAAAGTGTTTGTTTTGTTTGCCATTGTAAAGTTATATTAACCACTTTTAATTAGGCTATTCTTTGGAGACAGTGATGCTCACTATGTCATTTACTATTGCGAAAAGGAAATGTATTGAGTATATACAGTGAGCTCAAAGTATTGGGACAGTGACAAATGGTTTGTTGTTCTGGCTCTGTACTCCAGCACTTTCGATTTGAATGATACAATGACTGAGATTAAAGTGCAGAGTGTCAGCTTTAATTTAACAGTATTTTCATCCATATTGGGTGAACTGTTTAGAAATTACAGCACTTTTTGTACATAGTCTCCCCATTTTTAGGGGGCCAAAAGTATTGGGCCGAATTCACTAATGTGTATTAAAGTAGTCAAAAGTTTAGTATTATGTCCCATATTCCTAGCATGCAATGATTACATCAAGCTTGTGACTTTATGGACTTGTTGGACGCTTTTTCTGTTTGTTTTGGTTGTGTTCGATTATTTTGTGCCCAATAGAAAAGTGCTGTAATTTCTAAACGGTTCACCCGATACAGATGTGAATACCCTCAAATTAAAGCTGACAGTGTGCACTTTAACCTCATGGTATTGTATCATTTCAAATCCAAAGTGCTGGAGTACAGAGCCAAAACAACAAAACAATTGTCACTGTCCCACTACATTTGGAGCTCACTGTATTTATTTCAGATGTTGGAAGGCTTTTTTCCGGCTTTTTATTTACCATAAGAACATTTTAAAAGGAAATCGCATCACTTGAAAGTAGAGCGAAGAAAAAGCTTGAATATTTCAGAAACAATTTGGTTTATGGCAGCGCAGCATCATCTACTGTGGCCATTGGTCACACAGAGGACATGGAAGTGATGAATGCTGCACAACTCCTTTACTATACCCTGCATGTTCCCACCTCTTCATACTGCATCACTGTGGTCAGACAGTACTCCCACTGGCGTATCTATGAAATACTCTCTTTTAACGTATAAGGCAGCAAATCACAGAGACATTATAGTATATTCATTACTTTTGGAAACACTTATTTATGTCCTGTACTTTTCATTGTCTGTAACATGCTATGTTCCCCTTCGGAGAGGGCTTTTATAATTCTATTGAAGGTTGGTACTCTGTTACTCCTGCTAACCATTATATTAAAGAAGCCTTCGTTCTCTGCTTCCAGTAACTCATCTCCTAGTGTATAGATGGGGAACACTGTAGGATAACTGACCTCATGATGTAACTGTATAGGGAACACACACTATAGGACACAGACAGATGTGCAGCTGTGCATCAGCCGTAATGGTATCTGTTGCCCCGGGCACAGCTAGCATCAACACTGCCTTGCACACCTGCCATCATCCGTTCACTGGGTTGGCATCTATCGCTATGCCAACCTGCCCTTGTTGAGTTGTGAACCACAACGCTGGCCCTCACCACATGGTGTGGGAAACATGCCAAAGAAGCTTTGACATTGAATTTTGAAGGCCAATGACATTGCCTTTTTTTATCACTTTCAACAATCTGTTTAGCTAGTATTGAATATGTTCTATATTAGATGTCCAAAAGTAGCTCTAGTTTAAAAAAAAATAACACCAAGGGATAGGGCTCAAATGCCTTATATGATGTTAAAAAAGCAGTATATGTGTGTGTGTAAGAAGTTGCTCTGGGCAGGGCAGCAACCGCCTTGCCTTGGATGGACAAGCAGTATTATAGCCTAGATAGATTATAAGGCCCCATCCCCTCTCAAATACAGCATTAAGTGTGGGGCGACGATAGGAGGATGTCTCTGGGAGTTATCTAGAAATAGCTGCTGCTTCCATGATAATGGTTATCGAATAAAGCTTTTAGGAATCAGCGGCTGCAGATGACAACTGCTAGGAGTGTTATTGTTGAGTTGATGGCTCTCTCTTCCATTACGCACTTCTGTAATCACTGAGTGTGAGCGTGCAAATGTGATCTTAATGAAGCACTGGCTTTGATTTGACACTTAAGCCCTAATGGATTGTCAGATCCACCTAACTCCTGCAACAGAATATGTTTGGTTGTCTGTGTCTCTTAATTTAGAACGCTTAGGACTTTTAACAAGTATTCTGTTTTTATGACCGTTGTATTTTGAGGGCAGGCATTTTTCGATCTGCCCTGTTTACGGTGTGAATGCATCTGCCATTTTTATTACTTGTTGAGGCTTGAGAAAGTGGTGCATCTCGGCAAAGAAAGTTTTTAAAAGCTGAATCAGTCCAAGTTAATATCAGCAAAGGGGATAGCCATTGCTTTCTTTCGTAGTGTTTTCTTTTCCCTCAATAGTTATGTAAAAGTATTTTAATATTTTAATAATCCAGAATAGAGAGTTCCGAAAGACGGGAACACGTTTTTGTTTCCATCTGTGTCTTATATATGCAGTGACATAATTCAAGCATCTCGACCTAAATACGTTTTGTGCCTCCACCCCTACAGGTATACTGGAGACAAAACGACTTGAGATCATCAAGTCTAATGGCACATTCGACCAGGTCTTTGGCGATGTCATCTACTACGCAGCAGATCTGCCTATATGGTGGCAGGTACCTCAGTATGTGCTCATCGGAATCAGCGAAATCTTTGCCAGCATCGCAGGTGAGTAGAAAGCTGTTCTGTTGCCCAGTGGATATAGAAATGGTTCAAGGATGTTTATTTTGCATATATACCATTATAAAGAGATACAGAGATCTGATAATGACGATGATAATTGTCTAACAGATTTGGTAAACAATTATAATTTGGTCTTACAGTCAATACTAGATGGTAGATGGTTAGCATTCCTATCTTGATTATTGTCAGGTAGGCAATAATGGCAGGTTTTGTTAAAGGGCAAGTTGAAGTGCAGTAGTCAATGTAAAAGTAAAGTAGTCTTTAGCGTGCGTTGTGATGAATAGTCTTCCTCTCCTCCAGCCTTTGAACAACCTGACATTGATGTTTCCTCTGTTCATTCTTAAGACTCCAATCAATGGTTATTTTCTAAAACACAAAAACCCTTCCTGCATCCTTACATTTGTGTAGCAGCCGTTGTCTGAGCTATTGTTGAAATTGCTAGGTAAGGAGGGAGCGATCAATCAGTGGGGATTGATTTTGCCCAGGGCCTAAAATTAACACCCGCCAACTGCGGGTAGATTTTGGCATTGGTGGGTAAGATGACTTTCACCAGCCACGTTGGCAGGTGGTCAGGGCTCCACAGTGTGAGCATTTCACTCGCATTTGTGAATACAAATAGTCAGCTATGATTACATTTTACAGTATACTGTAGCAAAATAAATGCAGTAGATGGTAAATGAATTGCACTAAGTCAAATAACTGCGAATCCGATAGCATATCCCACCTCAAGCTGCTACACTGCCTGTCTGGGCCCAGTTTTTCTATGTTTGAGTTCCAACTGGTAGCATAGCTGCGGGAAGTAGGGTGCTAAGGGTGCTGCAGCCCCCCTGAAAAATCGGAATTAAATTATTTTTATATATATATTTTTTTAATTCACAAAGGTAGTGCACTGGGCCTTTACTAGTATTAGCTGACCGATATAAACATCTGTAGCACCAGCAAAACCATTATTTTCCAGCATCTCTGTTTTGGGAAAAAAGGTAGTTGTATAATCAAGTACAGTATCTTGCAGGGTTCAATAGTTGTTGCCATGTCTCCTTCTCTGTGATTTGTCATTCTAATGAAATCCATAAATAACAAAACCCTGTCCTCAAACATTTACATGAAAAGGTGCAAAGTTATGAGCAAAGACAAATATTTTTTATCAAATAACATGGAAAACAACCACTTTTTGTACAGTATTAATTTACCATCCTTACAAACCCCTTAATGTAAATGTACATTACTATATTGTACATAGGCTGGTAATCTAGGTTTGTTCCTGTAGACTTTCCATCACCATGGAGAAAAACGATGCACAATACAGTAATTGAGTTCATTGAGACATGTGGTTTGTGATGATGTGGCTCAGTTGGTAGAGCATGGTGCTTGCAAAGCTAGGGTTGTCGGTTCGATTCCCATGGGGGACCAGTATGAAAACGTATGAAAATGTATGCACTCACTACTGTAAATTGCTCTGGATATGAGCATCTACTAAAATGTCAAAGAAATGAATAGACCTTTTCAGTTTACCCGTAGAAATAAGTTGCATTTGTAAAGTATTTCAAGAAACTGGAAAACCTATATCAAGCAAGTATTTTTATATTATCAGATTAACTGTTTTGTACAGATAATTATCAGACTCAAGTTACAAATGCTGGTAAACACTCAAATATAAATGCATTTCGTTTTTTTTAAATCAGCAGCAACCCCACCCCCAAACTACTTCCTGCGGCTATGACTGTTGGGTAGAGAAGACAACGCGGCTACTAGTCAGACTCAATCTCACAGGCACAAACATGATTCGAGTTGCGTCACCATGGTAACCTCCCGCCCTTAAAGGGGCAGGTGAAATTTTGTCTCATTTGTGATATTTTGTTAGACTTGGGTCACAAATGAAATTAAGCAATATACCACATTTACACTACCATTCAAAAGTTTGGGATCAGTTACAAATGTATTAGTTTTTGAAAGAAGCACATTTTTTTGTCCATTTAAAATAACATCAAATTGATCAGATATACAGTGTAGACATTGTTAATGTTGTAAATGACTATTGTAGCTGGAAACGGCTGATTCTTTTTTTATAAAAAAAAAAAGGAATATCTAGTTAGGCGTACAGAGGCCCATTATCAGCAAACATCACTCCTGTGTTTCAATGGCACGTTGTGTTAGCTAATCCAAGTTTATCAGAATAAAAGGCTAATTGATCATTAGAAAACCCTTTTGCAATTATGTTAGCACAGTTGAAAACTGTTGTTCTGATTAACCTTTCTGAACCACCCATCCCGGTATCGGGATAATTGTCATCAGCAACGCTAAATAGCATAGCGCCACAGTCAAATAATATTACTAGAAAATATTCATATTCATGAAATCACAAGTGCAATATTGCAAAACACAGCTTAGCCTTTTGTTAATCCACCTGTCGTCTCAGATTTTGAAATTATGCTTTACAGCGAAAGCAATACAAGCGTTTGTGTAAGTTTATCGATCGCTCGACAAAACATTAAGTACACTTAGCATCAGGTAACTTGGTCACGAAAATCAGAAAAGCAATCAAATTAATCGTTTACCTTTGATGATCTTCGGATGTTTTCTATTATCTATTCGATAATATATCAACCGGGAGTGTTGGTTTTTCAATTGTACCGGGAGTAACAATGGCCGCCTTTCTCTGTTGCGCAAAACTCACTCTGAGAGCCCCCACCTATCCACTTACGCAATGTGATCGTTCTCGCTCATTTTTTAAAATAAAAGCCTGAAACTATGTCTAAAGGCTGTTGACACCTTAGGGAAACCATAGAAAATGTAATCTAGTTGATATCCCTTTAAATGGGTGATAGGGATGCATAAGAACAGAAAGGTTTCAAAAACAGAGGTACTTCCTGATTGGATTTTCCTCAGGTTTTAGCCTGCAATATCAGTTCTGTTAAACTCACAGACAAAATTGACAGTTTTGGAAACTTTAGAGTGTTTTCTATCCTGATCTGACAATTATATGCATATTCTAGTTTTGATGGGGCTGAGAAATAGGCAGTTTCAAATGGGTACGTTTTTTTTGCCAAAAACGAAAATACTGCCCCCTATACTTAAGAGGTTTTAAAGAAGCAATAACACTGGCCGCCTTTTGATTAGTTGAGTATCTGGAGCATCAGCATTTGTGTTTTTTTTTTACAGGCTCAAAATGGCCAGAAACTTAGAACTTTTTTCTGCAACTTGTCAGTCCAATGAAGGCTATTCCATGTGAGAAATTGCCAAGAAACTGAAGATATCGTACAACGCTGTGTACTACTCCCTTCACAGAACAGCGCAAACTGGCTCTAACCAGAATAGAAAGAGTGGGAGGCCCCGGTGCACAACTGAACAAGAGGACAAGTACATTAGTGTCTAGTTTGAGAAACAGACGCCTCACAAGTCCTCAACTGGCAGCTTCATTAAATAGTACCCGCAAAACACCAGTCTCAACGTCAACAGTGAAGAGGCGACTCCGGGATGCTGGCCTTCTAGGCAATAAAACTGGCCTTCTTTTTCTAATGATCAGTTAGCCTTTTAAAATGATAAACTTGGATTAGCTAACACAATGTGCCATTGGAACACAGGAGTGATGGTTGCGGATAATGGGCCTCTGTATGCCTACAATAGTCATTTACAACATTAAAAATGTCTACACTCTATTTCTGATAAATTTGATGTTATTTTAACGGACAAGAAATGTGCTTTTCTTTCAAAAACAAGGACATTTCAAAATGGCCCCAAACTTTTGAATGGTAGTGTATATACATTTTAGCAAAAATGTATAACCTGTTTTTGCTTTGTCATTATGGGGTAGGTGGGGTAGGTTCATAAGGGGGGGGACAAGTTAATCCATGTTCGAATAAGGCTGTAACGTAACAGAATTTGGAGAAAGTCAAGGGGTCTGAAGACTTGATGCTACAATATGGATCTGTAGAGAATTATTATGCCAACAATCATATGTTTGAAAGTTGTGCAGAAATCCTTTGCATGTCAAACTTTGTCATTCCTGTGTGTGGTGACACACTTTTCAACTGCAGAGCCTACAAGCACAAAATGACAGGCTAGGCTATTTTCTTCCTCTTGCTCTTGATTGAACAACTGTTGCTCCTAGATAGATGTTGGCGTCGTCATTTCATTGTCATCACCATAGCGATCGACTGAAGAACAGCTTTACTGTTGACTTAAGAACTTCTATTCACATGAGGAGCAAATCTTACAATCTGTCCTCCCTCATATCTTTGAAGGTTGAGGTATTGTTAGATGTAGATATTACATAAGCTGTCCATTTTGGCTCTACAAGCAGAGTACCATTGAAATCAATAGAATCCTACCTCATTATTTTCTTTCTATTTCTCCTGAAATCATGATCATTACCAGGCTCGGGCTTCAGTTTCAGACAGATTTCAATTACCTGGATGACTGGGGTTGTTGACACCTCTCTCCATGCATGCGTCATCCTTCCATCTGTCTATTCGGTGCACTGTCATTGCAGTCACTTCGTCACTATATGTGTTTTTACATTGCATAGTTTCAAAAAATAAGTCCACAAGGTCTATTGTATCATATAAGAGGATTTTTTTTCTTCATTTTCTTCAACATGTCTTTCATACATAATCTCTATCATGTGTTAGTTATTGCTAGTTGTTTCTGGAGATTGTTTATTCTCTTCCTTAGCCCAAAAATGGCATCTCCACAAAGGAGACCTTTAGTCTTTGTATTGTGCCTCGCGGAGTAGACTGAAATGTGAGCCTGACGACTGAGTGGTCTGCCAAAGCATTCAACACTGTCTTGAGTGAAGCCCCCTGCATCCAGTCATCCACTTTCTTCTGGCACCCATAGACTGACTCAGTCTAAAGAAGTAACTGTGACTGTGTCATGGCCAAGAGCTCTGTGGATCCCCTAGATGCCATTACAATGGCCAACCATGTTGGTTGTTGTGGAGGGATTGGTGTCAATGGCAGCTCTGCCACCCTATGGCCCTTGGAAGCATTACTGCTTACAACTTCAACTAGGCCTAGTCCTAACCAGGGGACAAAGACGCAGTAGGTAGATATTGTGTGGCTGAGGGCGGATGCAAAGACATTGCACAGATACAAAGAAAATGAACTAACCGGATTAATTAAATTGAACATGATTAAGTTATGTTTGGTACAGCGTACACATTGGTTTGCCCGAGGTGTCTATTAAAAAACCACTGGCAGTCACACTTTACTCCAATATCAGAATGCCCATGAAATTGAAATACAGACAGAAGAAAGCTGTGGGGAGCCCTAAAATAAACTTCCCCCACTGGGGATATCTTCAAGGAAAATTGGTTGACTGAATTGTGACATATGTCTGGGAAAACAGTTTCCCCTTGGTCTTATTCTGTTTGAATAAATCCTTTTAATACATCTAGGTTCCCACCTCCCCCACTACAATTCCTTCAGCCTCAGAGGGACTAGTGTAATTCTGTGCTTATACACCACCCGCAGTTCTCCTGCTTTCAGGCACTAAGAATATACGAAAACTTTGCAAAATGATCCCCTCTGGGATTTTTTATTATGTATTGCTCTTTTGAAAATGTTAAAGGCTAATGTTATTTTCCAAGAAAGAAAAATCACCCCTGCAACACAGCCCTCGGGAGAAAGCTTAATAAAATATTTTAACTTTCTGGTTCCCTTTTGAATAATTCCGCCTCTTGGTGCAAGAAGGTCAGGCTGTTTTGTTTTGCGTATGGTTGGGAAGCGGACATCATTATTATTCCATCTCGACTTATTGTATCCACCTCCACATAGACAAGTAGGGAATTCATTGAAAATTGTCCTGCAAATACCTCTTTTCACTACAGATCCCATTGTACTGCTGTGCATTGTCCGAGAAACCTCATGCATTTCCCCTATGATATGTAGGCTATTACAGCTTTTTTCATTTGCTGTGAAAAGGTTACCCGAGGATACAAATAAAGAAATGTTTTCAGGTGGAAACAAATGGAAAGGTCAGGTATGTTGTGGCAGAGCATTTGACAGTGTAATAAAGTGTTCACGCCACATTCTTTTTTTCTATTAGTAACATTTATTTTGTTTCACTCCTCCCTCTGTAATGTAACAAGCTACGTTAGTCCCAGTCCAGGTAACTGTGAGAGTAGTCATGTATTGTAACAAGCTACGTTAGTCCCAGTCCAGGTGAGAGGAGTCATGTATCGTAACAAGCTACGTTAGTCCCAGTCCAGGTAACTGTGAGAGGAGTCATGTGTTGTAACAAGCTACGTTAGTCCCAGTCCAGGTAACTGTGAGAGGAGTCATGTATCGTAACAAGCTACGTTAGTCCCAGTCCAGGTAACTGTGAGAGGAGTCATGTGTTGTAACAAGCTACGTTAGTCCCAGTCCAGGTAACTGTGAGAGGAGTCATGTATCGTAACAAGCTACGTTAGTCCCAGTCCAGGTAACTGTGAGAGGAGTCATGTATTGTAACAAGCTACGTTAGTCCCAGTCCGGGTAACTGTGAGAGGAGTCATGTGTTGTAACAAGCTACGTTAGTCCCAGTCCAGGTAACTGTGAGTGGAGTCATGTATTGTAACAAGCTACGTTAGTCCCAGTCCAGGTAACTGTGAGAGGAGTCATGTGTTGTAACAAGCTACGTTAGTCCCAGTCCAGGTAACTGTGAGAGGAGTCATATGTTGTAACAAGCTACGTTAGTCCCAGTCCAGGTAACTGTGAGAGGAGTCATGTATCGTAACAAGCTACGTTAGTCCCAGTCCAGGTGAGAGGAGTCATGTATCGTAACAAGCTACGTTAGTCCCAGTCCAGGTAACTGTGAGAGGAGTCATGTATTGTAACAAGCTACGTTAGTCCCAGTCCAGGTGAGAGGAGTCATGTATCGTAACAAGCTACGTTAGTCCCAGTCCAGGTAACTGTGAGAGGAGTCATGTGTTGTAACAAGCTACGTTAGTCCCAGTCCAGGTAACTGTGAGAGGAGTCATGTATTGTAACAAGCTACGTTAGTCCCAGTCCAGGTAACTGTGAGAGGAGTCATGTGTTGTAGCAAGCTACGTTAGTCCCAGTCCAGGTAACTGTGAGTGGAGTCATGTATTGTAACAAGCTACGTTAGTCCCAGTCCAGGTAACTGTGAGAGGAGTCATGTGTTGTAACAAGCTACGTTAGTCCCAGTCCAGGTAACTGTGAGAGGAGTCATATGTTGTAACAAGCTACGTTAGTCCCAGTCCAGGTAACTGTGAGTGGAGTCATGTATCGTAACAAGCTACGTTAGTCCCAGTCCAGGTAACTGTGAGAGGAGTCATGTGTTGTAACAAGCTACGTTAGTCCCAGTCCAGGTGAGAGGAGTCATGTATCGTAACAAGTTACGTTAGTTCCAGTCCAGGTAACTGTGAGAGGAGTCATGTATCGTAACAAGCTACGTTAGTCCCAGTCCAGGTAACTGTGAGAGGAGTCATGTGTTGTAACAAGCTACGTTAGTCCCAGTCCAGGTAACTGTGAGAGGAGTCATGTATCGTAACAAGCTACGTTAGTCCCAGTCCAGGTAACTGTGAGAGGAGTCATGTATCGTAACAAGCTACGTTAGTCCCAGTCCAGGTAACTGTGAGAGGAGTCATGTGTTGTAACAAGCTACGTTAGTCCCAGTCCAGGTGAGAGGAGTCATGTATCGTAACAAGCTACGTTAGTCCCAGTCCAGGTGAGAGGAGTCATGTATCGTAACAAGCTACGTTAGTCCCAGTCCAGGTGAGAGGAGTCATGTATCGTAACAAGCTACGTTAGTCCAGGTGAGAGGAGTCATGTGTTGTAACAAGCTACGTTAGTCCCAGTCCAGGTGAGAGGAGTCATGTATCGTAACAAGCTACGTTAGTCCCAGTCCAGGTAACTGTGAGAGGAGTCATGTGTTGTAACAAGCTACGTTAGTCCCAGTCCAGGTAACTGTGAGAGGAGTCATGTGTTGTAACAAGCTACGTTAGTCCCAGTCCAGGTAACTGTGAGAGGAGTCATGTATCGTAACAAGCTACGTTAGTCCCAGTCCAGGTAACTGTGAGAGGAGTCATGTGTTGTAACAAGCTACGTTAGTCCCAGTCCAGGTAACTGTGAGAGGAGTCATGTATCGTAACAAGCTACGTTAGTCCCAGTCCAGGTAACTGTGAGAGGAGTCATGTATCGTAACAAGCTACGTTAGTCCCAGTCCAGGTAACTGTGAGAGGAGTCATGTGTTGTAACAAGCTACGTTAGTCCCAGTCCAGGTAACTGTGAGAGGAGTCATGTGTTGTAACAAGCTACGTTAGTCCCAGTCCAGGTAACTGTGAGAGGAGTCATGTGTTGTAACAAGCTACGTTAGTCCCAGTCCAGGTAACTGTGAGAGGAGTCATGTGTCGCATGCATTTTTTGGTAATTTTTCCCACAGAGGAAGGTATGAAAAGGCATTCTTAAAACCCTATCAGGTTCCGAGACTCCATCAAAAATCAACTTCTCATGTATCTGACTTTCATTTATTTGCATGTCCAGCCCTTATTTAGCTTCACAATTAAGTATTTTACCATTTTATTTTCAGGGCAACCAGAGCTATAAGTAGATCACAAAATCATTTTGACACAAACGGATGCGTTCATTAGTTGTACTGACAAAAAAAAGGTCAGCCAAAGCAAAACCTTGATAAATGAATTTATATAAATGCTGTAAGTAAAAATTTTGCTCACTGGGAAATTAATATCCAACTAGTCAGAGACAAATGTGTGGCATTTGGAGTTTGACAGCCACTATGAGCTTATTATAGTATCCTGTGATTTCCTATAGTCTATGTGGAAGAACCCTTTACCTTCTAACGACTTTTGTGTAGCTTGTGAGTGTCAAAACATTTTATACTTACATGTTCCTGTGAGTCTCAGCTTTTCATAGATAGCTTTTAACAATTTGCACTCTACAGACATCCTTGTCTCAAAACCAGCTCTAGCTCAGCCCCCGTTAATCACACAGACTAATGGTTGATATCTACGGATGAAGAAGAAAGACTAATCCAATGGTAGATAAACACGCCAACGTTACAGTGGGACTCATTGGGTAACAGAGGCTCCCTAATCTCTCCTGACAGCTGCAGTTATAGGACCTAATTTGAAAAATCACAGGTTTGACGCGACATGAAATTATCAATGTCAGCTAGCAGGCAGGCAACTCTCATGGCAAAAGAAAAACTATTTGATCCCCTCTCTTGCTCTCCCTCCCTCCTCCTCAATCCCCTCCTCTGTCTCACGACAAAAAATATTGAGGGACTTTTCGAGAAAGAATAGCAGCTGAATAGGTGCTTCAGACTGGTAGCCTGCTAGGGGGAGAACAGCTTTACGTTTCACTGATATTTAGCAGTCAAACAACGTTGCAGTGGGCCAAAGCCTCTATCTCATGTATATACAGTTGTCAAGTTGTTATGGACGAAAGGCCTGTTATTCTAATGTAAATCTAATCTCTAAATTGGAGCTCTACAGTGATTCATTGGAGTTGATTCCGTAGTGATTGTCCCTTGGCTACTGTGTCAAGGTGGGACCCATGGGTAATGAGTCATACTCACTGTGATACACAGTCTGCTGCTGCTGACCACTATACTACAGCCACATTCACACATGGCCAATGGGCTGTCCTCTGCCAAAGTCATCGAAAAAACACTTTGAACTGTTCATCACCCCCAGCCAGGGTACAAATATGGATGTTGTTTGCCCAGAGTCTAGAAATGTGTTTGGATCAATGTTAGCATCAGTCAATGTTTACTCTGTATGGCCAGATGTACTGCATGAGGGTTTACTTGTTAGTATTTATAGTTTATTCGATGAGTTAAGTGTCTCCGTCTCCTCTTCCAGGTCTGGAGTTTGCCTACTTAGCTGCCCCCAGGTCCATGCAGAGTGCCATCATGGGGCTGTTCTTCTTCTTCTCTGGGATTGGCTCCTTCGTGGGTTCCGCCCTACTGTCCATAGTCTCCCTCAAGGGGATTGGCTGGATGTCCTCCCACAAGGATTTTGGTAAGAGAGCAAACACACAGCCAATACAAGCTCTTAAAGCAGGTTCTTATGAAACAATGTTCATTACTCATGTTAGAGGAGGTGGACAGGCTCTTCAGAGAGAAGCAATGTGATTGAGAATGATGGTGCATTGTATCGACTCAGCCTGCATAATGATCTGTATACGGACTCTAGGGAAACCTGTCGGCGCAATGGGCCTTAAACATAGCCTCTGAACTGCTATCAACACACTGGTCATTGATCTTTATGAACACAGTTTTCCGGGGATGAGGAAAACTATGATATTATGCTTCTCATGCACAATGTCTTGTGTTTTTATAGATGTTACTGTAAAATTGGTTTGACAGAACATCATCAGTGTGACAAATTACTGTTGTCCTCATATAGCAGAACACCGTATTGACACTTGGATTACTTCAGCAGTATTTAGTCTCACAACGTCAACATAAATGTATTTCCTGGGGGACAAGAACTTTCATGTCTCGTCCTGATTTTAAAATCTACTCAAGGAGTTAGTAAATTAGTTGATCCGGAAAGGAAAAATTACCTGATTCAATTCTCTTGTTTTAACAGCGTTTTCCGTAATAAATAGAGATGTCAGACTAACAACAAAATGTTTGTGTAACTCTGTCGGTAGTGTTAGAATAAATGGCATGGCGCTGGCAGCAAATGGATGTGTTCCCTGGTGAGAGAAGCCTCCTGGCCCAAATGCACCTTCCTGGTAGTGTGCGGTAAATAAGACCGCACTGTAAATTGTTTACCCATAAACACCTAATAGCTCATTTAATACAGTGTGCCGACAGGTTGGGAGGTATTTTTGATGATGTAAGCACTTGGAGATGCTGGCATGGCTTCCTAAATCCATCCCTCGCCTTTCCTAGGGGCCGTTTGTTTAGTAAGCATCATTTGATTGTTAAACGAGACCCCAGTTTGCCTGCGAGATTTCTTTCTCTCGCTCACTCTCCTTTTTGAAAAAGTAATTTAAAGAGAGACCGAACAGCATAAGGCGGTCGATCAAACAGATAAACATCCAGGTGGCCAAAGCTTTAGCCTCAAAGCCTGTCAGAAATCAGTTTGTTGTGCTGTTGTCTTTTCCACTTACTTTGCTGGGCTTTACCGGTCTCTACCCCCCCCCCCCCCCCTCCCTCCACACTCCTGTGACTCAGCGCTCTTATTTACATGGCTGAGGGGTGTGTGATGCGGAGGCGGAGCGAAGTGGAGTGAAGCATGGATTACTCAGCTCACCAAGCTCCTGTTTAGAGTGGTGCAGGCTTGGGGACAGACACCCAGTATTAATCACAGGCTGGGGGCCTGATTACACAGCCCACTCCTCTTAAGTAAAGCTGCCACTGGGGCACACCAGAGAGCTGGCAAGCTAGCTAGCTACCTCCTTGGCATGCTGGAGGCTACTACTCACCTCTCTGTCACACTACACCACCTCCTCTCTTCTAATCCACACAAACTAGCAGCAGACATGCACAGGTAGAGAAGCAAAGTTAGATACATTGATACAGACACAATCTGTCCAAATGTAAAAGCATATGCTTTTGGTAACTAGTATTTGTATTATGTATTCGACTTGGTGACGCCACATACTGTATGACTGGTCATTATCACATTCCTTTATGTGGTCCTAGAAAAGGCAGCCATCGTCTCCTCTGAGGGAGACTGGCATGTGCTCAGTTAACCCCACGGGTAAAGTCAACGAAAGGTCAACCTTCTGCCTACCTAAAGATGGTTTATTCTGCTGAAATGGGTGCTCCTTTCAGTTGTTGCCCAATGCATTTATTCATATATCATTGACTTTTAGGAACACAACGCGTGATGCTCTGAGTATGTAGCTGCAGTCAAGACCAGGAAATGGCCTTTTATTTTTATTGTACCGCGTTCAAGTCCTGACTGATCCAGGATCAGATGTCAGGGGATTTTGGACATTCACAGTTTGGGTTGAGACCCTCATATCCTGCTCACGGACCATTGGGTGACGCTTAGTGAAATGTCAGTGTTTTAATGGGGGAGCAAAGGTTCCAGAAAAGGAGAAATGCTCAGAGCTATTCATCTTTCAAGAACTCTTGAGATTACAGCTACAGAATCAGGTATTCTTAATAATATGATACACTATGTATGTGGACAACTATTCGTCAAACATTTCACTCCAAAATCATGGGCATTAATATGGAGTTGGTCCCCCCTTTGCTGCTATAACAGCCTCCACTCTTCTGGGAAGGCTTTCCACTAGATGTTGGAACATTGCTGCGGGGACTTGCTTCCATTTAGCCACAAGCATTAGTGAGGTCGGGCACTGATGTTGGGCGATTAGGCCTGGCTCGCAGTCGGCGTTCCAATTCATCCCAAACGTGTTCGATGGGGTTGAGGTCAGGGCTCTGTGCAGGCCAGTCAAGTTCTTCCACACTGATCTCGACAAATGGACCTTGCTTTTGTGATCAGGGGCATTGTCATGCTGAAACAGGAAAGGGCCTTCCCCAAACTGTTGCCACACGGTTGGAAACACAGAATTGTCTAGAATGTCATTGTATGCTGTAGCGTTTACATTTCCTTTCACTGGAATTAAGGGGCCTAGCCCAAACCATGAAAAACAGCCCCAAACCATTATTCCTCCTCCACCACATTTTTACAGTTGGCACTATGCATTCGGGTAGGTACAGTGGTTCCTCCTTTAAAAGTTGCAGCGTACTGCAGTGCAGCTTGTATGGTGCCACAGAATTCTATGGCGCGTTATTTAAGTGTGAACCACTGGTACCATTAATGCTAGTTAGTGCTAGTTTGACCACCAGAGGGCATCTTTGAGAAGCATTTGGTAGCCTTCAATAATGGTATAATTTGGTAGCCTTTAATAATTTGATTAATATTATGGTGTTTCTATTTCAAGTAAAACGAAAAACCCTCTGGGTTTCCGTTAGGATGGAACGGAAAATATGGCGCTGTACAACGTGACAATCAGGAGTACAGTACTGGTCTATTTAGCTAAAGAATCCAGTGTCTTGCGGGAGACTGGGGTTCATTTCCCGACGGGGAGGAAGGAGTAGGCTGTCCTTGTAAATAAGAATTTGTTCTTAACTTCTTATGGCTGCAATCCCGCTAACGGGATCAATATGCCAGTGAAAGTGCAGGGCGCCAAATTCAAACAACAGAAATCTCATAATTAAAATTCCTCAAATATACATGTGTCTTATATCATTTTAAAGGTAATCTTGTTGTTAATCCTACCAAAGTGTCTGATTTCAAATATGCTTTTCAGCGAAAGCACTACAAACGATTATGTTAGGTCACCACCAAACCACAATAAGCACAGCTATTTTTCCAGCGAAAGATAGCAGTCACAAAAAGCGGAAATAGAGATCAAATTAATCACTAACCTTTGATGATCTTCATCAGATGACACTCATAGGACTTCATGTTACACAATACATGCATGTTTTGTTTGATAAAGTTCATATTTATATAAAAGAATCTGAGTTTACATTGGCGCGTTACGTTCACTAGTTCCAAAAACATCAAGTGATTTTGCATAGCCACATCGTTTCAACAGAAATACTCATCATAAATGTAGATGATAATACAAGTTATACACATGGAATTATAGATATACCTCTCCTTAATGCAACCGCTGTGTCAGATTTCAAAATAACGTTAACGGAAAAAGCAAACCATGCAATAATCTGAGACGGCGCTCAGAACAATAGCCAAATTAGCCGCCATGTTGGAGTCAACAGAAACCAGAAAATACATGATAAATGTTTCCTTACCTTTGATGAATTCATCAGAATGTAGTCCTATGAATCCCAGGTCCACAATAAATGCTTGATTTGTTCGATAATGTCCGTTATTTATGTCCAATTAGTAATGTCCAATTTGGTTAGTGCGTTTGGTAAACAATTCCAAAGTCACAAAGCGCATCCACTATAACGTGACGAAATGTCCAAAAGTTCAGTAACAGTCAGTAGAAACATGTCAAACGATGTACTGAATCAATCTTTAGAATGTTGTTAACATACATCTTGAATAACGTTCCAACCGGAGAATTACATTGAATTCAGTTGAGCGATGGAACGGAGCTGCCTCTCACGTGAACGCGCGTGTTCAATGCGTGGTCACCTCATGGCAGTGATTACTCATTCCTGTCTCCTTCGGCCCCCTTCACATTAGAGTCATCAGACAAAGTTCTATTGACTGTTGACATCTAGTGGAAGCCGTAGGAAGTGAAAACTCATCCATATCTCGCTGTAATTTCATTGGGAGCTTGGTTGAAAATCTAGCAGCCTCAGAAAAAATCCAAACAGGAAGTGGAACTTCTCAGGTTTTTGCCTGCCATATGAGTTCTGTTATACTCACAGACATAATTCAAACAGTTTTAGAAACTTCAGAGTGTTTTCTATCCAATAATAATAATAATATGCATATATTAGCAACTATGACTGAGGAGCAGGCCGTTTACTCTGGGCACCTCTGTGCACCTTTCATCCAAGCTACTCAATACTGCCCTGTAGCCATAAGAAGTTAACTGACTTGCCTAGGTAAATAAAGGTTACACTAAGAGCATAACATTTAAACACCCTAATTTTCTAATTCTAGTTTAGTCTAACTAATACCCAAACAGAGATTTTAGTGAAAATAAAAATCTCATTGATTTTATCAAGACCAGTCCCCATGCTTGTCTCAGAGCAGTGCGAAACGGTGCTAAAATAGTTTTAGGCTATTGCTTCAAATCCTTCTAACTTCAATATGCTCTTTAAATTAATAAGACCTACACCACTTTTAACAGCACATTACTCAACACTAGTGAGACTCCTGTTGCCTACGGTAGACCTACAGTATTTTGAAAAACATGACGTGACTCTCCGCCAATAATTACATAGAGGATTGGAGGATATTTCTGTAATTCAGTGATATTTATTCCCATAGTAATTCGTTATGGATCCATAATAAACATTGGCATTTTGAAAGAGTATTTTTATCATTTTATTAATGAAAGCATAAAGATGCCATTATTAGTTACTTTGTTTTAGTTTGAACCTGCAGACTGGCACTAAGAACAGAACAGCGGCAACGTTTCCCTAGTCTGCGCCATTATTAGTGCAATGCCCCTTAAAGTGTTGCCAGTATGGCGGGGTGGGGGTCCACCCCTTCCCCGTTCCTCCTCCTCCCTTCCCCATGGGGTAGGTCGGTCTTCTGTGCACGGCTCTTTGCTGTCTACATTTTTTTTTCTGAGGTCTTGGCTGATTTCTTTTGATTTTCCCATGATGTCAAGCAAAGAGGCAATGAGTTTGAAGGTAGGCCTTGAAATACATCCACAGGTACACCTCCAATTGACTCAAATGATGTCAATTAGCCTATCAGAAGCTGCTAAAGCCATCACATAATTTTCTGGAATTTTCCAAGCTGTTTAAAGGCACAGTCAACTTCTGACCCACTGGACCCACTGGAATTTTGATACAGTGAATTATAAGTGAAATAATCTGTCTGTAAACAATTGTTGGAAAAATTACTTGTGTCATGCGCAAAGTAGATGTGCTAACCGACTTGCCAAAACTATAACTTGTGGAGTGGTTGAAAAACGAGTTTAAATGACTCCAACCTAAGTGTATGTAAACTTCCAACTTCAACTGTACATGTAAATACTACAGCAAAATGTCTCCCTTTGAAAGGAAAAAAAATCAGAGTTTTTTTTTAATGCTGTAAATGCCATCTGATCAACTCTCAATAACTATGAATCTAACAGCAGAAGCCTGTTATTTCCTTTAATGGTGTCAGAGTTCTGCATAGTGAGTTCTCTATAGATAAGCTAATAATGGTATTGATAGATACAATTATCAATGTATTTACAATTACCGATACTCATGATTGCTCTACTGAATCCATTTTGTCTAGTCAATCCAGAAGTTTTGCAGCAGAATATGTTCAGGCACAGTTGAAAACATAACCTGCATTGATCCCCTTCACTAAATTAATTTTGTACCAGAAAATGGTATTGAATGCCTTGTAGTGTGAAACTGTTGGAACATTGCATTGAGAGCTTAAATGTATTGATCAATTTCAAAAACCTTAAATTGATATTGACATGATCCATCTCTGCACAACATGACTTGCTCAAATACAGTACAACAGCCCAGCCATACAGTGGCGTGGTTATTGCCACACACACTGTAAAAAAGACCCTTGGGCCACACAGCTATGGCTGAAGACCATCTCAGGGGTCTGTGTTATTATTATTATTGCATAATGAACTCATCGTGGTGGCTAGAATCATATTCAGAGGCAAACAGACACAGAAGTTCCCTTCAGCGTCTCAACTCTGGGTAGCGCTGCGTTCCTCCTACATATCGATTGAGTTGCACTTTTCCCTCCCCTACTCAGCATTTGGCTGTTTTAAATACTTGGAAAATATTTATGTGATTCGTTAATGGTTTATACATGTTTTTTCTTTTGCTGCCGTAATTACCACACTTTTGAAAGTGCTTAGCAGCCAAGTGGGCTCTGGGGGGGGGGGCATGGGCGTGAGGGAGAGAGGGAGGCAGACTAATGAAATACGGTAAGTACCATTACAAAAAATGTAAACCTTGCGCAATTTTTCAAACACACCCCATAAACACGTTTTTCGCTAATCAGTCGTCCCCTGATATTCCACCGGAGCCAGTTATATTACTTATTCTCCAGTGATGTTTATTGAATCTATAAAACACTACACAATTAAGGTCAATGAATGGGGTGCTCTTTCACCTCAACATGTATTTATTCAGCTGCAAGGATATGCATATTCTTGGTACCATTTGAAAGGAAACACTTTGAAGTTTGTGGAAATGTGAATTGAATGTAGGAGAATATAACACAATAGATCTGGTAGAAGAAATTACAAAGAAAAAACAACCTTTTTCTACCACCATCTTTGAATGCAAGAGAAAGGTCATAGTTCTAGCCATCACTCTGGTTGTAATTCCGATAGTGTCCACAAGATGGCAGCAGTGTATATGCAACGTTTCAGATGGATAACTTGAAGAATGACTGACCGACAAGACTTTTAGTGTGAAGTCCCCAGAGACATTTGGGCAAATGGCATATTCCATTTTTCTGCAAGAATATCGTCAAATCTGTATACTTGGACGATATACTTAGCTTTCTAAGTATTAGTAGCCATATTATAAGTTCAACATTTGCAAAACAACCAGTTTTCATAACTTCATAACTCTGAATATCCTTAACATTTTTCTCCAAAATTAAAAGGCATGCTGTCGTACAAGGTTAGCACCTACATTTTACAACATATACATGGTTTCCGGATACTCCCGTAAAGCCCAGCTCATTGGCTATCTAGCTAGCTTTGTTTGACCCCGATTTGACAACGATACAGCCGTTCAAGTGATGGCGTGCCATGAAGGCGTCGCTCTCTGACCAAATATGGTGTCCTACAGGATGTACTACACCCCTAATGAAATAGTGAAGTCTTGTTACCTTCTAGGATCTCTGAGGAATAGATAGGAATGTGATTTGACTCGTTCAAACAACGTTTAGGGTGAGATTTTCACAGATTCCTTTCTTTGCAAATTGAATGAGTGGTAATACAAAATCAATCGTGCGTGCTATATGGACCTTTTTTAGGATATGAAAAATGATTTTATCTAACAAAACGACACTTCATGTTATCTCTGGGACTCTTTGGTTGATAAATCAAAGCAAGATTTCAGAATGTAAGTACACGTTTCACCTTCAGAGGTGAATATTTCAAACCTATCGTGTTGAAAAAGTGTTTTGTTGTTAGGAGCTCTCCTCAAACAATAGCATGGCATTTTTTCGCAGTAATAGCTACTGTAAATTGGACAGTGCAGTTATATTAACAAGATATAAGACACTTATATGTACCAACGTGTTGTTTCTCTAAAATCTGCGATCTTGACATAACACGCTGAATGATTTACAACTGTCCCATTGACGGAACGCCGATCCTTAAGTTAAGGTCAATGAATGGGGTGTTCTTTCCCCTCAACATGTTTTTATTCAGCTGCAGTTCTGCCTTGGCCTCTCTGCTCTCCCAGTCCCCTTAAAGCCATCACCCCTGTTTAATTAAAGCTGTGCTTGCAGACTCTGAGTGTCAGCTATCGATTTGAAATACAAGCAGCAGACTCTCTGCCAGTATACCCATACCCCCTGTGCTAGCTTGCTGTGCTTACTGTTTTATTCCCTATGAATTATTCAACATTACGTCGGAATCTATTCTTTGGTCTTTTACTTACATTTTAAACATGTCCCAGCTTGAGTGAGGCGGGGAGCATAAAAAAAAGGCCTGAGATGGAAAAAGATTTAGTGTTTGGCTCCTCCATGCTATTTCTACACTGATACACTGGTGGACCTTTACCTATTGTAGAATCACAAAATGACTGTCGCCAGTCTAATCAGGAGAGACATTTCCTGTCCTTTTGAATGTTAGATGAAATGTTTTCAATTAGTGAAATTACATTCACATAGATGGGCAGCTCTGTTCAATCGTATGTCATTTCTAACAACATGGTTTAAGGTCCAATGCAGCCGTTTTTATCTCAATATCAAATCATTTCCGCATCACAATTAAGGACCTTACTGTCATTTGTTTTCAGTTAAGATGGTCAAAAAGAAACAAATAGCTTCTTAGCCAAGATACATTTCTCATGCAAGAAATTTACTAGGACTGTCTGGGAGTGGTCTGAGGTGGAGAGCGGAAAACTGAAAATGTGCTGTTATTGGCAGAGGTTTGGAACAGCCGTCAAATGAATAGCTGTGATTTGCATTAGAAGTGCCTCTGGCTGAACAGCAAGGCCAGTAAACCAGACTGCCAGGGGTGGAAAGCTTCTCTAATGCCAACAAAATTGTCAGACAATGTTCCGTTTAAGTTTCAAAATGGAGGATTTAGTGCAGCTGTCGGCTTTTCCCTTCATGTCAAACTATAGCGGGGGAAAAACAAGATTTTGTTTAGAATTCCCCTCCAGTGTTTGTTTGAATAGGGACAACTAATTAGCAGTGCCAACATTCAGAAGTAAATACTGCAATAGCTGGGTGCAAAAATAAACCTCGGAAAGAGGCTTCTTAGTAATGATCCACTGCTGAAACTGGAGCCTGGTGATATTTAACTGAGAAAGAAGGGTGCCAATTTATTTTATTAAGACCGAAAGGGTAATATTGGACAATTTGAATTCTATAGTACTACAGATACAAGGTGGTGAGTTGCTGAGTTGCTCTAACGAGGGTCTATGTAGGAGAGATGTCAACCAGTCGGTTTGTACTGAAAATGGTCAGATTTTCTATGACATGCTGCGCCAGTGTCTCCAATACACACACACAGCTCCTATTTCAATCCCACTAAGCCAGAGTGAAGGTCAAACAAGGAAGTGAGCATCATTGTGATTTTAGCTTTTTATTGCATCTGTTCCTCTGAGGAAACAGTCCTTTAATAGTGTTGAGACCCTGCCTCGCCTTACAGCTGAGGGTCCAGACTGTTCTGTTATTTCTCAAGCTTAAATCCCAGATCCTCAATAATACCCTCCATATGATCATTGAAGTTTGGGGTCAAACTGCGTCGAACATCTCAAAAGTAAATAAGACCAGACGCAAGCAGCTTCCCTCTGCACTTTGACAGAGCTGTTTCTTCTCATGCACAAGCCACTGCAGACAGATCTCCTTTCATTTATCTCGAAAGAGCGAGCTAAACATGGAAACAGAACAACTTTTGTTGCCATGTGACATTGCCAGGTTATGCCCATGCAGATGTAGGGTCTTAATTTGATAACTTTTGTTGCTGTGGTGTATTTGTAGTGTATTTGAGTTTTACAAATGCTTCTAAAGTTTGTAATTTCCACTTACAAATTTGACTTGATTTGCCCTAACCAAAAATGTATCAACCCCTACAAAAATGGCCATTCCATTATAATCCACATAATAATACACTTTTCCTGTTGCTGCAGGATTATTTTCATGCTGTAGCAAACTGGCTCAAATTAAGATCCTACATCTGTATGCCTGAATGAACAGTATGTATCCCTTTAATGTGGTACACTGCTTTGTGATGTTGTGGTCATGCTCCCATCCATCTGACTCTTTCTCCCTCTCTGCAGGTTGCATCAACCACTGCTGTTTGTCATGTTTTGCTCTTTCAATACCCCTTATTTATTGTGACTCACGATTTATGACATCTGCATCATACCCTCTTCTCTTTCCATCTCTTCCTCTCTGCAGGTTCTTGTATTGTCTCTTTCTGAGATGTTGCACTGATTTCTGTCATAATGCCCTGTGCCTCACCCTCTCTCCCTCCCTCTAGGTAACATCAATGACTCCCAGCTCAACTACTACTTCTTCCTGCTAGCGGGGATCCAGGGCCTCACCCTGCTTGTCTTCCTCATCGTGTCGGTCAAGTACGACAAACCGAAGAGTAGTAGAGCAGGAAGTCAGAGGCAGGGTATCACTTCGTCTTGGTCCCATGACTGACCCCTGTCCATCTGACCTCACCCTACCTGCCTTAGTTTGTAGTAGTTAGTGCCAGAACACCTGCCTGATTTGGTACTGGACTCCCTAAAAACATGCCACTTCAATACAGATATGACCAGAAGTTACTTTTCGAAGCAGGTTAAGAGAGCATTTTATCCAACTCTAACCCTTTTCCTAACCTTAACCTAATTTTCCTAACCTGCTATGTTAATTCTCCTAACCCGTTACGAAAAAGTCCCCTTCCGGTCGTAGCTGTATCAAAGTGACGTGTTTTTAGGGAATCTCGATTTGGTATTGGATAGAGTTTGTTCTTTTTACTTAATGGGTTTGTAAGACTATTACATTTTCAAAGCAAAAATATATTTTTACTGTACACTCGCACATCCCTCACATGAGATCAAGTTCATGTTAATGTATATTTATTGTACAGTACCTTATTTAAAACATCATTACTGTGTTTGATCAGGGTTCCCTTGAATATGAATGGTGTAATTTTCAATAATTTAAACCAATTATTTAACGTAAGCTGATCAAATTAATTACAAATAGCTCACTCCTATTGTCAGATAAGTAAGCATTACACGAATGTGGCCTTTTCACTGGTGCCATAGATCAATGAACAATTTAAAACAAGGCACACCATTTTGAAAAACTTTTGAGGCTTCTTCAACTGACTGATCAGGTTTGTACTCTTGCTTGTTTTCTCTTAAATCCTTTCTTTGATCATTTGCACTAGAGGAATTGTGCCATTTTCACACTGTATTGAACATTATTCAATTGTGATTAGGGGCTTGGTGTTTGCTATATTACTTGTATAAACTTGTTTATGATTGGCATGTAAAGATTAAATAGAAAAGTTATTTACATTTTTTTGCTAACCATTATTTTCACCTACTGTATGTGTTTTCAATATGGAGCTATGTTTTCAGTCTTTAATTTTGATGTCATACTGTTGCTTATACACTGAGTGTACAAAACATTAGGAACAACCTTCCAAATATTGAGTTGCACCCCCCTTTGCCCTCAGAACAGCCTCAATTCTGGACTCTACAAGGTGTCGAAAGTGTGCCACATGTTGACTCCAATACTTCCCACAGTTGTCAAGTTGGCTGGATCTCCTTTGGGAGGTGGACCATTCTTGACACACAGGGAACTGTATCAAACACAAACCGGGGCGCCTGGCACCTACTACCATACCCCGTTCAAAGGCAATTTTGTCTTGCCCATTCACCCTCTGAATGGCTCGCATACACAATCCATGTCTCAATTGTCTCTAGGCTTAAAAATCATTCTTTAACCTGTCTCCTCCCCTTCATCTACACCTGATTTTGAAGTGGATTTAACAAGTGACATCAATAAGGGATCCTGGTCAGTCTGTCATGGAAAAAGCGGGTGTTCCACATTTTTTGTACACTGTGTATACATATACTTTGTCTTTTAGGCGTTGATCTAGAGTTACTTAAATATCAAAGGTATTTATTTTATTAAATTTGCCTGCTAAATCCATGAATAAGGTTTAAGACTACTACTTTTCGACTATGCAATGGTTTAATCAAACTTTAATCTGATTACAAAAAAAATGTATGACATTAAATGTATATATTGCCAGTTGGTTCAACTTGAAAACCAGTTTGGTATATTTACCATCATCATTTACTCGGACTAATCATCCCTAGCCAGCAATGACACAATATCGTGTTGCTGAAACGGGATATTCTGTGATTGCTGCAGCAGAAAACGACGTGAATTGTATCGTGAAAGTAAATGTTTTCATTAAGTTGACATTAGTTCAGACTGAACCACAATTTTACAGTTACCAGTTTCTTTATGCACTTGGGGTGAAGGTTAAAATGAAAATGTTAATTTGCAGTATTAGTCTGACTGTTGACAATGTCTAGCCTCAGATTTGGATGTGTTAATAAATGTCTGTAGTCAGCACATCGTGTCCTTATGGATAGACTTTACTTTTACATACTGTAGCTTTTGGGGGTTGTGACTAATGTATACTTATCATATGGTAGACAATGTTCAGAGCCTCACTCCATGTAATCCCTCTCATGTAGTTGGTATATTTTACCCCAGTCAAAGCTCTTTAATCGTTGACTCTGGCACTACAAAACTATGTATGTTCTGTTAAATAGCAAGATCCACAATGTTTTTCCCTTTTACCCGACAAGTGATTGTTTAGCAGCAATCTGCATGTTTGCTTTACCTACAGTAGACCTAAGTGCAAAAAGTTAAAGCTGAAAGTAAGGTATTTTACAAACCAAAATCTACTCAGGGTTCAAGGGAGGTAGAATAATTGAATTATTAAAGACTACCAATACAATTGTTATGAAGAGTTAGTAAACTGTCTTTGAGATGTCATGAAGTATAGTTGTTTACAGATTCTCAGGTTGGTGGCTTGAATTGACCTTTTTAGCTAACACATTGAAACCATTTACTAACTCATTGACAATGACTGAAAACATTATTTTGGCTGTTTTATTATAGTGTTTGTTGGATGAATGGTGGTTCTTTTTTTTGTGTCAACTTAACAGCTTTTGAAGAAACATTTTCTGAAAATGTATTCTGTTTTAATGATGCTGCAGCATTGGTATTTAGAATGTTTTTTGTGGGGTTATTTTTGCTAATAAAATATTAAAATCGGTCTTTCCTACATTCGATTCTCTAAAGGAAACACTTTGTTTGAGATTGCTTATCCTTTAGGACTTGTAATGATTGATGTCTATTTTAAAGATGGGTAAATGCCAAACCATAAGCATTTTAGTCATATTGATGCTGTATGTTTTACAACTATGTTAACTGTTATGGTAGCATTAGCATATATTTGCCATAATCAGGGTTATATTATTTATCGATTACGGTAAGCCTCTTCCAGTCCTTTGTTACCCTATTATTCCTCTTAGACATGGGAGACACCCACTGGCAGGTTGGCATAGAATAGTTTGCATAACACAGAGCTCTTATTGTGACTCATGGGGGAAATTGAGCATTTCCAGTGAGGCGAATGCATGTTTCATCAGACTGGGATTGAAATTGGCACGTCCCCACAAATCATGTGTTAATGCTTAGGCCTTACAGCCGAGGCAACAACTCTGGGCTGTTTCCTGTATAGTAAATTAGATGGAGTCTGGTGGTTGGATTCAGACCACACAAGCGTGTCAGAACAGACAGCTTGATGTTTGAACTTAACACAATGCCTCCAGGTTATAGCTGTGTGGCCGCTTCTTTCTCACAAGATTACTTTTTAGCAGATATGAGTGGTTATGGAGGAAGTCTTGAAGGGCAATAACATTGAAAAATACTGAATAATTGAGATATTGCTTTTGAGGTTCTGGGTTTAGGTCAGATTTATAGACCAGGCTTTACAAAGCAGTGGAGTTGGAGTGCTATAAGCTATTTATGAGTCAATTGTTTCTAATGTGTATTTCTATTCATTATCTAGACCAGGTATTCCCAAACTGGGGCACGCGCAATGACGTCGGGCGTACGCCAAATAAAAATGCGATTCACATTTAAAAAACATTTACATATTTGTTTTCTTCACATTTTCAAACAGTCCGTTTACATATTGTGGTTGTTGTGGATGTCTGTCACAAATCTAAATGTGTATTTGAACCCAATAATGGTTGTATTCAAGAAGTTTAAGCTGCCTATCAATCATTATTTTTGAAACCAATAGATAGCCAGTGAAAAATGCGCTCTTGCAACAGCTGCATAGTGCGGATCCAAGCCTATGGAATAAAAGTGGGGCTTTTATTGCTCCATCTATTTCATGCTGATAAAACATTTTTCCTTTGACCTAATGGACACACGCTCAAACTTGCACACTTTTGATAGACTTAAAGTAGCAATCTTGTCATGGATCCCTCCGCAACTTTCATTACGCACACATGTCCCCTATTCCCACAGATTAGTATATGTATTAATTGTGTCCTTCGGTTTCCATTGGGCTGTCCATTATTGTTACAATGTCCGTTGGTGTGTGTGAGTACCTGTGCTGTGTGTTTTGGCTTTTGTGCCATTGTGGTTTGCGCAGATGATTACGGGTCTCGTCCCGTGTGTTAATCATTGTGCGCAAGTGTTATTTATTCGAGGTACTCCTCGCTCTTTTATTTGGGTTTCAACCTTGTGTTTTGGGTTTGGGTTTCAACCCTGTGTTTTGTTACGTGTTTGTTTGGTTTTTGTCCACATGCCCTTACACGGCACACCATAATTTGGGTGTAATAAAAACGCATGTTACGCATTCAAATCAAATCAAGTTTATTTTATATAGCCCTTCGTACATCAGCTAATATCTCGAAGTGCTGTACAGAAACCCAGCCTAAAACCCCAAACAGCAAGCAATGCAGGTGTAGAAGCACGGTGGCTAGGAAAAACTCCCTAGAAAGGCCAAAACCTAGGAAGAAACCTAGAGAGGAACCAGGCTATGAGGGGTGGCCAGTCCTCTTCTGGCTGTGCCGGGTGCAGATTATAACAGAACTATGCCAAGATGTTCAAAATATTCATAAGTGACAAGCATGGTCAAATAATAATCATGAATAATTTTCAGTTGGCTTTTCATAGCCGATCATTAAGAGTTGAAAATAGCAGGTCTGGGACAGGTGGCGGTTCCATAACCGCATTCCTGCAACTGTCTCCCAAATAATTTATGCCAGCGTGACAAATCTGTAGTTACTACATCTACTTTTGTACTTATAAATTGTATATACAGTACCAGTCAAAAGGTTGGATACACCTACTCATTCAAGGGTTTTTCTTTATTTTTACTATTTTCTACATTGTGGAATAATAGTGAAAACATGAACTATGAAATAACACATATCATGTAGTAACCAAAAAAGTTACAAATCTAAATATTTTTTATATTTGAGATTCTTCAAAGTAGCCACCCTTTGCCTTGATGACAGATTTGCACACTCTTGGCATTCTCTCAACCAACTCCATGTGGAATGCTTTTCCAATAGTCTTGAAGGAGTTCCCACGTGCTGAGCACTTGCTGCTTTTCCTTCACTCTGCGGTCCAACTCATCCCAAACCATCTCATTTGGGTTGAGGTCGGGTGATCGTGGAGGCCAGGTCATCTGATGCAGCACTCCATTATTTTTGGTCAAATAGCCCTTACACAGCCTGGAGGTGTGTTGGGTCACTGTCTTGTTGAAAAACAAATGATAGTCCCGCTAAGCGCAAACCAGATGGGATGGTGTACCCCTGCAGAATGCTGTGGTAGCCATGCTGGTTAAGTGTGTCTTGAATTATAAATAAATCAGACAGCGTCACCAGCAAAGCACCCTCACACCATTACACCGGCGGTTGGAACCAAAACCCTCAAATTTGGACTCATCAGACCAAAGGACAGATTTCACCGGTCTAACGTCCATTGCTTGTGTTTCTTGCCCCAAACAAGTCTCTTCTTATTATTGGTGTCCTTTTAGTAGTGGTTACTTTTCAGAAACTTGACCATGAAGGTCTGATTCATGCAGTCTCCTTTGAACAGTTGATGTTGAGATGTCTGTTACTTGAACTCTGTGAGATGCAATCTGAGGTGCAGTTGATTGCTGATTTCCGAGGCTGGTAACGCTAATGGACTCATCCTCTGACGCAGACGTAACTCTGGGTCTTCCTTTCCTGTGGCAGTTCTCATGAGAACCAGTTTTGTCATAGCGCCTAATGGGTTTTGCGACTGCACTTGAAGAAACTTTCAAAGTTCTTGACATTTTCCACATTGACTGACCTTCATGTCTTAAAGTAAAGATGGACTGTTGTTTCTCTTTGTTTATTTGAGCTGTTCTTGCCATAATATGGACTTGGTCTTTTACCAAATATTGCTATCTTCTGTAAAACACCCCTACATTGTCACAACACAACTGATTGGCTCAAACGCATTAAGAAGGAAAGAAATCACACAAATTGACATTTAACAAGGCCCACCTGTTAATTGAAATCCATTCCAGGTGACTACCTCATGAAGCTGGTTGAGAGAATGCCAAGTGTGTGCAAAGCTGTCATCAAGGTAAAGGCTGGCTATTTTGATGAATCTCAAATATAAAATATATTTTGACTTGTTTAACACTTTTTTGGTTACAGCATGATTCCATGTGTGTTATTTCATAGTTTTGATATATGCACTATTGTTCTACAATGTAGAAAATGGTAAAAATAAAGAAAAACTCTTGAATGAGTAGGTGTGTCCAAACTTTTGGACACACCTACTCATTCAAGATTCTATGTGTTTTACCTGAGCATGACCCCAAAACTAAGGACTTATTAGCCAGCCCTACTCTGTTGTTTATGAATTCCAGTCATTTATTGGAATGAGTGGAATTCTGATAGACTTTGGTTTTTAATGTAAAGATATAATTTAATCGTATTATTATTTGTAGTAGAAAGCAATGGGTTAGAAGAAGCCTACATAACCAACCCATAAAGTAAAGTTTAACATCCATATATGGCCAGCTATGTAAACTTTAACATGATTTATCCTGCAATAGATGTCGTTCAATTGGTAACATACATTTTTGCCTTCTTCTAATGCCTCTTAAAGGGAAAGTAATCTAAAAATAACGGAATGTAATCTCATTACTGAGTTTGGGTAATCCAAAAGTTACGTTACTGATTACAATTGTGGACAGGTAACTAGTAACTGTAACGGATTATATTTAGAAAGTACCCTGTTATCAAACACCCTCACTAACGATAATTGAGTCTTGCAGTTGTAATTATTGAGTAAGATGGTATTATCTCACATTTTCTCACATGTTGTTCATTAAGATAGGCTATTGGAACCATTAAAACCTTTTAATTGCTTGAGCCTTAAAGGCTGTGTTTACACACGCATTCTAATTCTGATCTTTTTTCCACTAATTGGTCTTTTGACCAATCACATCAGATCTTTTTCTGGGCTGATCTAATTGGTCAAAAGAATAATACACTAGTCATTAGTGTTTATACCAATGATTTATATATATCATATATACAAGATTACTTGTTGGTTATTACTGCATTGTCGGAACTAGAAGCACAAGCATTTCGCTACACTCGCATTAACATCTGCTAACCATGTGTATGTGACTAATAAAATTTGATTTGATTTGATTTGAGTGTAACGAATATTGAGTTGCACCCCCTTTTGCCCTGCGAACAGCCTTAATTCATTGGGGCATGGACTCTACAAGGTGTCGAAAGTGTTCCACAGGGATGCTGGCCCATGCTGATTCCAATGCTTCCCACAGTTATGTCAAGTTGGCTGGATACTACCATACCCCGTTCTAAGGCACTTAAGTATTTTCTGTTGCCCATTCACCCTCTAAATGGCACACATACACAATCCATGTCTCAAGGCTTAAACATCCTTCTTTAACCTGTTATTATTATTCACGTATCTATTGTTCAGTACAACAGCATGTTTTGTCACTGTCAGTGCCGGTTTCCATAGCACCGGGGTGTGTGGCAGGGGAGCATTAAGGTATGCCACATTAATTTGGCCAGACATGTGAACAGATAACTAGAAAAACATATTTGCAGGTATGTTGTATGTACCAGGATGTATTGCTAAGATTTGTGTCATTATCTGCCGGGGTTGTTTATGTAGGGATACAGCCAGAGTCCCATCAAAATATAAAAATACATCTTCCTCAGCCTTGGCAAAGCTTGCTGCTATCATCAGCTCTATATCGCTCTGGCCTTGTGACCTTCACTTGTTTTCAAACAGGTTTAAAAATGTCCCACCAGGTCTTGGAGTGGTACATTTTCCAACCAGCCTCACTATATATCTATATGACATGGTTGGGTGCACCCCTCATCTTACAGCTGGAGGCTTTTTGCCAGCCAATCTTTCATTGCCGTTGGGTGTTTGAGTCATCACTGCTATTTTCTGTAGTGGATCCGGGGGGTGGGGAGCGGGGGGAATGTTGTTGTTTGTCATCCCACTGAGGTGCACAGGTCAGGCGGGAGACTTTGTTTACAAGGCACAGCTACTTGGCTCAGGCAACAGGGTTGTGTTTTTTAACAATGTTGTCTGCAGTTCCCTGTGGCTCCATCTGTAAAAAAATAAATGGTTAGACTGGAATGGCAAGCTGAACTTGACAGCTGCTCTTTTTCTTTTATTTACCTTTATTTTAACAGGGAGTCAATGCTCAGACCAAGGTCTCTTTTTCAGATGAGCCCTGTTTAGCACAACACTACATATCAAAATACAATATACACATTAAACTGCACATCCAGATAGACATTAAAATACACGTTATTATACACAACAATACATGAAAAGCAAAACACAATCATAAACAGATGCATTCTTCAGTAAAAAGATTCCCTAACAGCAGATCTTCCCAACTCGTGGAGATCACAGGAGGTTGGTGGCACCTTAATTGGGGAGAACGGGCTCGTGGTAATGACTGGAATGCTATTAAATACATTCCATTCCATTTTCACATTCTTTTTTTATTTATCCTTTAGGGATACAGCCAGAGTCCCATCAAAATATAAAAATACATCTTCCTCAGCCTTGGCAAGTCAGTTAAGAACAAATTCTTATTTTCATTGACAGCCTAGGAACAGTGGGTTAACTGCCTGTTCAAGGGCAGAACGACAGATTGTATCTTGTCAGCTCGGGGATTCGAACTTGCAACCTTTCGGTTACTAGTCCAACGCTCTAACCACTATGCTACCCTGCCGCCCCATGAGCTGTTCTCCCCTGAGCAGACTCCTGTGGTGGAAATTGAAGAGATCTCCAGAGTTAGCCAACCCTGCGACCAGGTCTGGTATCTCCTATGTCAACAAGTTAACAATGAATTAAGGTATGGCAGAAGTTTATGCAGGAGGGCTTTCGAAACGTAGAGTGCAATGCATTGATCTACCTTTGTGGAGAGGGAGCACATGGGCCTCCTTCCAGAGGAGGAGGGGATAGCACCCGAGATAACCGTCAGATAAAAAAATGTGTCAATAGCTAGGTTTCTGTCCAATTGGGGACATATTTTCATGTGAATATTCTAAAATCTGCATTTTCCCACAAGATGTGTGTTACCATCTAATTTAATTGTTGATAAAAGCTGTGCGTGATGGCGTAGTGCACATACAAATAATCTACCTTGTGCGGTTAAATTCCCATGTACCAAAAAAAGAAAAAATAGATGGGTTTCCATCACATTTTCAACTCTACTGATGGTTTTCTCAAATGTGTGCGATATATAGCGTGTGCCGACTCTGGTATTGACAGGTTGGCTAGAGCGCATGTATAGCCTATGTATAGCCTACATGATGAGATTGTTTTTATTTGTCAAACGGCAGCCAAGCGTCGATGATAATGTCAACAGAATAAGCCCCTTGATATTTATTGGAAAGAAGAATCATGCATCCCCTTGCACTTTCACCATCCTATGAAGTTCATAACTTATATTTTTTCTTAAACTGTAGCATAATAAACTGCATGCTTTCCTGACAAGCAGTAGTTGGAGGATCACACAACCTCGCGTGACTCCAAGTTTACTTCGATACGATGGTTATTATAAATATTTGCGCATAAAAGGGTTTCTCGAATAATTCATTTTACCGACATAAAAAGATCCCACCTTGTCTAGCGTGTTTAGTTTTGTCGACATTTGGAAAGTTTAACGAAAAATCTTCTGTTTCCATCAGGCCTGTCATGACATTTTGTATCCGACATGCACTTTACTCATGAAAAGGTTGGATGGAAACCTGGTTATTGACTCCACAATCGGGAGCAGAAATCTGCATCAAGAAAGGATCGAGCAAATCAGCCCCAGTGGATTTTTTTACATCTTAAGGAAGGCATCTAGCGCATCACAAGTAGAAAATTGATCAAGATTTGCTATAAATTGACTGATCTTCCAATGAGCCAACTGGAGGGTGGGAGAGTGGAGAGCAGTTGACTGATTGAACAGGGTTAATGAAACCACAATTTCTTTCAAATAAAAAACCTGCAGAGATAAAATGCTGATTAAAAGCATCACTTATCTTATTTTTCTCAGTAATGATGCCAGAGTCTGACACAACTTGTTTAGGCAGGGAAGGAGAGGAATTTCCATGCTTCAGTGCATTTATTGTTTTCCAAAATGTAGAAGGATCACCAGCAGAGTCTGAGAACTCTACCTCAAATGATGTGTGCGTGTGTGTAAATGCTTGAGTCTGTGTGTGTTAGTATAGCGCACTTTTCTTTACAAAAAAAATACTAAATAAAACAATAAGCTATATAAGTCAATCAGTGAATTTCGAGAGAGTAAGCACAGAGAGTGTACATCACTACCATGGGGAGAAAAGAACAGCTCATAATTTACTGTGAGGCTACTGCTGATCTCATGATCAATTAAATTAAGTCTATCCAAGTGGAGTCCTATGGGAGGTTTATTTCTGTTTGCCTGGACCAAGCAAGCATGTATTATATATTTAATGTCATGTAGGTATACCTATTTCCAAACACAGAGACTGAACCCTGTGCTGCTGCTTGTCTCTACGTAAAAAGGACAAAGCTACCACTGGGCAAAGAAACAGAGTGATAGTGGTGTGTTAATTACAGAGGGCCCTCCATCAATCACGTTAAATTCCTCCAAAGCCTAGCTGGCTTTCTGCGCCCTTCACAGTCCACAGTGCACAGCGTTCACAGTCCCAGCGCACTGATCTGCACTGCACACAGCCCCCACATCAATCCCCCTCCACTCCACTGATAGAGCCACAGCACAGGTCAAATCACACAGGGGAAGAAAAAGAGCAGAGAAAAAATAAATAATCATTCATCAGGACAGGGGAGAAACAGAGACAAATAAGCAGAGGAGACAGAGGGAAAGACAGAAGGAGGAAGAGAGAAACAGATATAGAAGGGAGGTTTTCATTCACCATAGAGCATAAGATCAATAGAGGAACCGCAGGAGCAGCAGGGAATCATGTAGACAAGCTACTTGAACTAAATGAATAAAGGAATGAGGAGGGTCCCTATCAGTGCACAGGAGCTTTCAGGAGAGCACTATTCAACGGGCCTTGTAGACAACAGCTAGTTTAACTCAGCAGTGGAAAGGATATTGCTGTAATTTGCTGGCTCAGCTGTTTACTTTAGAGGAGTGTTTGCTCACTGTCTCTCTCTGTCTGTCTGTCTGTCTGTCTAGTGTCTACTCCCTAGCAGTAGATATTGTAACAAAAGTTATATTGATTATTGATGTCAAGTTGATATTATGGCTGTGCTGGTTAGCTAAATGACTCATATTTGAAGTAACTCCAGCGGAAATGTTTCCCCATCCTCTTTCCCGTGTACAGTAGAAGGCTTCGCCTATTTATTAGGGTTGATGATGGGAATTTTTCATTTCAAAAGAAATCCTATTCCACTTTGTCCTCACCGAGCGTTTCTGCAGGCTCAGAGACGGGTTCATTTGACCATAATTGGCATTTTAATGTGAGGGGTTGTAGAGGAAATGTCACATTGACATGTAGTACAATCAGTATTCATGAGGTAGGCGTCATGTTATTGTAGAGAATCACTCTAATAGTTGCTGGTATAATAATTGGTGACATCTTCATCCTTTATCCAAATCTAGCTGTTGTGCTCCCAAGCTTAATGGATTGGTCTAATATACAGTTGAGTTAAGTATGTTTGGCTAAATTCTGAGAATAGAAGAGCAGCAAATTACTTACAGTTGCCTAATGGGTAAACCGTTTTCTTCACCAAGGAAATGTAGCCTTTGTGAAATGATTCCATTACTGGTAATTACTGTAGTCGATTACTACTCCTACACCATATTAACTATACTGTGTGGCTTATATGAAGACATAACTTGGAAAAGCACTAATCTCCAGTCATTGAAGATAGTGGGCAGCAAAGAGAAATTAGTGTGGGCGTGTTTAATGTATTTCCATGTGGTTGGTGGATAGAAGTGGACACGCATACTCTACATTGTTGAATATTCTTTAAATGATGATAGATATGAAAATACAATATACAGAGCAACAATACAATGGCTTGTAGGAGGACTGTTCAGTATATACATAACCGTTTCTCTGTGTCTTCTGGGAAAGATGAGGATGAACCTACAATTTGTGCCTTTATTTCAAACCACATGCAGGATGTTCTGAAGACTAACTCTGGTCTATTCTGGGAGACCAGACACTTATAAAAAAAGAAATAAATAAAAAAACGACATGGAATAGGAAATCAATATTCAAAATGCTACAAAACTTCCAAAACCTTTCAATGAGTACTTTATATACATCTTAAATATTTATTCATATTACATTCTTAAATCTACATATCATCTGCGTAACATTTCATAGTTTTGTCAGTAATGCAGAGCTAGTCTGGGAACATGGTTTAAGTCTACCTACAAAATAACCATAATGAAATAATGATAAAAAGGTAGGAAGATATTAAGAGAGAAACAAATTATCAAAAAATAAACAGACATCCTCATTTCTTTCAAGTTAATGATTTGCCATTATTCCTGTGTGGTATCATTACTATTTTGTCCCCTTAAATTAATTTTCCAGATTTCAACCTCCTCTGGGTTTAGCATTAGGTGCTGTCCAGGCCAACTTCACTGTGAAAGGCATAAGGGTGAGTTCGCTATAAGTGCACTGAGCACACAGACTACGCCACCTCTTTTAAAGCACTGTCATTTAACCTCTCCATGTAGTTCCAGGGCTCCTTGGAGTCCCCTAGCTCTACGTCTTGACACACCCACTTAATGTCCTGGCTGTGGCCCATGCTCAGTGTGCTGACAGTGGGGCAACCATTGTCCGGCAGGATGGTGGTGAACGTGGTGAACTTCACACGCTTCCTCTTTGTGGTCGGCGAGTCTCCTTTGCTATCCTTGGCTGTGCAGCCCCCCGTGTCTGCTGCCCGGTGCACCTGGCCCTGCACGTTCTTATGGACAGAAGCCCCGTTGAGCAGGTGACTGCCCTCTTCCAACCCTGCGGTGCAGTCCACCATGGAGGTGAGCTCGTCCTGCTGGGGGGACAGACTAACTTGACTCTCCAGCAGCTCCGCCTCATTCCCCAGCCACACCCAGTCATGGGCATGGTTCATGCTCTCCTGGCCCTCGATGGACATCTCCTTGTGGCGATACTTGAGGGTGTAGGAGATGCAGTTGATGAGGAAGACCAGGATGGCCAGGCAGAAGACCCCCAGCAGGGCGTACATGCCAATCTCCAGGTCAGTGAGGCCCCGGGCTGTCTGGATCAGATCATCGTCCATGTTGCGGCTGCGAGGGAGGTCCACATGAGCAGGGAATTCAGAGAAGTCTGGCATGTTCTGGACCTGGTTCCCATCGTCTGACAGCTTGTCTCCATTGGGCCTCCTGACGATGGTACTCGTGGTGGTGGTGACCCTCCTCATGACCCCGTTGTCCATGTCAGAGATGGAGCTACCGTAGTAGTGGCCGTCCAGACCAGTCCTGTCCTGGGAGGGGGACTGCTGTCTGCGGTCGCTGGCCCTGTTCTCTAGCTCCTCGCCCTCCGGACCGTAGTCACTGCCTCTGGAGGTGCCGCTGTCGCTCTGGCCAAACTTCACCCTGACGTTGCAGTTCCCTGCAGCCAGCACGCTGCGGCGCTTGAACTTCTGGCAGAGCTCACAGACAGTCATCTCCACCCTGACCAGCAGGCCCTGGCCCTCTGACTCGGTTACGATCACAGGCCACTTCCAGGAGGGGTCCTGCTGCACCGTCACCACCTCCTCATCCAGAGACGTGGCCGTCAGGACAAAGTAGTCTGGGTTGTACATGTCCAGAGGAGCCATGGAGCCATCACTGAACTGCAGCCACGCGCTGATCAGGGCCTCCTGGACAAACACACACATACACACAGTGAGTAGGTAACACACACAGAACCAAACACAGACATGACTACTTACAATGAACAAGAGCAACAAAAAAACATGTTTTTTTCTAATGTAACACTGACAGTGACCTCACACAGGTCACATTATCACATTTTGAAGAGCTACAGCAACCTCAACATAAGTAGAGAATAATGAAGGCTTCAAAAATACAGATTTTAAATTAATTTACAATTTCTGCATTTTTCCTGCGCTATTATTTCATTAGGCAAGCTAATTGTATACAGCACCTTGTAGAGTAATTGTTAGGCAGGTAGCCTAGTGGTTATAGTCCAACACTCTTAACTGAAAGGTTGAAAGATTGAATCCCAGAGCTGATAAGGTAAAAAATCTGTCTTTCTGCCCCTGAACAAGGCAGTTAACCCACTGTTCCTAGGCTGTCATTGAAAATAAGAATTTGTTCTTAACTGACTTGCCTAGTTAAATAAAGGTTTAAAAAAAGGCAAAATAAAACAAATTAAACCATTTCCATGAGGAACAAGAAAGCAAAGATGCCTGAATACTCAACACTTCAACAGGACAAGGTTCAAAAGATCAGAATGTAAAGAAACAACAAAATGTACTATTTCTGGTACTACTTTTAGAGATGCAGGCCTACACCATTGGGAGTCATACAGACTCATATACTATAATAGTAGGAATGGGGAGGTAGAGGATAGCTCACTAAGACCCACTGTTTCGCTAACTCAGCTGCTGTGCTCTGAGAGCCGAGGGCACACAGAATAAAAGATAGGGAAAAGAACAGTCAGTCACATTAAAGACAGTTCATGCAAATGGGGATTTAACACATACAAGCATCTTGGCCACAGGACAAATCCCCGGGAGCAGGGGTGGAGATCCCTTCAGTAGTCCGCCATTGCTCTCTAATTACAGATCCGCTAGGGAATTACTGTCCGCTTATCTCCGCACGGACATCCTCCCTACAGAGATTGGACTGATAAAACTAGCCTGTCCTCCATTCTATCCCTCACTAGAAAGAGAAAGATGGAGGGTGTGTTGGCGAGCTGATGGACAGATCAAAGAGGTCACGAGAGAAGGAGAGCGAGGGAGAAAGGGAGGCGAAAGACGATAGGACAGCTAGGGCAGTGTTGCTTTTACACGCTCTGAGATGAAGCTTCCCTTTCTGTTAGATGCCTAAGGAAACACATTCTGTCACGCTGCCTTTCAAGAGTTGGAATTAAGAGGGTTAGGAATGCAGTGGAACAAATAAATACACACAACCAACCGCGCACGCACGCACGCACGCACGCACGCACGCACGCACGCACGCACGCACGCACGCACGCACGCACGCACGCACGCACGCACGCACGCACGCACGCACGCACGCACACACACACACACACACACACACACACACACACACACACACACACACACACACACACACACACACACACACACACACACACACACACACACACAAACACACACACACAGTTTGCAGTACTTACTAAATGTTTACATTAAAGGACTGCAATTGTGTAAAATGGGATGAAAACAGTCAAGGCTCACATTAAATAAACTACAGTAATTAACATTGTCACTGTTGCATCACCGTGGTAAAATCCCTCTCTTACTCAAAGGGACTGCTAACCAAGTAGGACAGTAGTTTCTGAAGATATACAGAATGTTGAACAGACCTGTTTGGGGCTCTGCAACACTTCCTGTGTGGTTGCCGTGGCGAGGATGGCCCTGTTGCTTCCTGGGCTGAGCTGCAGGGACAGAGCCAGGCCGGTGACCAGCTGCACCCCCAGTTCTGTGATGGTCACTTTGTCATCCACCACCGTCACAGTCTTCTCTGCCAGGATGGAGTCAGACAGGGGGGACAGCACCTGGGCCAGTACACATGAGCGAGAGAGAGACCATTGGGATCCAGATTATGGGCGGGACATGAAAAGTATTCTCTTTGAAAAAAACAAGTTACTTGTGAGGACAAATTATTTACCCAAACATCATCAAACCTGAACTATTTTGATATACAGGGGATGTGAGGTGAGCTGGTCTTTCAACACATTTCATTAGATACAGTTCATTCAGAAAGTATTCAGACCTCTTCCCCTTTTCCACTTTTTTCCCCTTTTGTTACGTGACAGCCTTATTCTAAAAATGTTTTTCTTTTTTATTGCATCAATCTACACACAATAACCCATAATGACAAAGTGAAAACAGGTTTTTAGAACTTTTTGCAAATGTATTAAAAATAAAAAACAGAAATACCTTATTTACATATGTATTCAGACCCTTTCCTATGACACTTGAAATTGAGCTCCTGTTTCCATTGATCATCCTTGATAACTTTCAAGAACTTGTTTATAGTCTACCTGTGGTAAATTCAATTGATTGGACATGATTTGGAAAGGCACACACCTGTCTATGTAAGGTCCCACAGTTGACAGTGCATGTCAGAGCAAAAACCAAGCCATGAGGTTGAAGGAATTGTTCGTAGTGCTCAGAGACAGGATTGTGTCGAGGCACAGATCTGGGGAAGGGTACCAAAAAATGTCTGCAGCATTGAAGGTCCCCAAGAACACAGTGGCCTTCATCATTATTAAATGGAAGAAGTTTGGAACCACCAAGACTCTTTCTAGAGCTGGCCACTTGACCAAACTGAGCAATCGGGGGAGAAGAGGCTTCGTCAGGGAGGTGACCAAGAACACGATGGTCACTCTGTCAGAGCTCCAGAGTTCCTCTTTGGAGATGGGAGAACCTTCCAGAAGGACAACCATCTCTGCAGCACTCCACCATCATGCCTTTATTTTAGAGTGGCCAGACGGAAGCCACTCCTCAGTAAAAGGCTATGACAGCCCGCTTGGAGTTTGCCAAAAGGCACCTAAAGGACAAGTTCTCTGGTCAAATTCTCTGGTCTGATGAAACCAAGATTGAACTCTTTGGCCTGAATGCCAAACGTCACGTCTGGAGAAAACCTGGCATATCCCTACGGTGAAGCATGGTGGTGGCAGCATCATGCTTTGGGGATGTTTTTCAGCGGCAGGGACTGGGAGACTACCCAGGATCGAGGGAAAGATAAACGGAGCAAAGTACATAGAGATCCTTGATGAAAACCTGCTCCAGAGCGCTCAGGACCTCAGACTGGGGGTGAAGGTTCACCATCTAACAGGACAACGACCCTAAGCACACAGCCAAGACAATGCAGGTGTGGCTTCGGGACAAGTCTCTAAATGTCCTTGAGTGGTCCAGCCAGGACTTGATCGAACATCTCTGGAGAGACCTGAAGATAGCGGTGCAGCAATGCTCTCCATCCAACCAGACAGCGCTTGAGAGGATATGCAAAAACTCCTCAAATACAGGTGTGCCAAGCTTGTAGCGTCATACCCAACAAGACTCAAGGCTGTAATCGCTGCCAAAGGTGCTTCAACAAAGTACTGAGTAAAGGGTCTGAATACTTGTGTAAATGTGATATTTCAGTTTTTTGTATTTTATACATTTGCAAACATTTCTAAAAAACAGTTTTTGCTTTGTCATTATGGATTATTGTGTGAGATTGATGAGTGTTTTTTTTAACAATAAGGCTGTAACATAACAAAATGTGGAAAAAGTCAAGGAGTCTGAACACTTTCCGAATGCACTGTATATAAAAGGCTGGTATACCCCAGAGTATAATGCCACACACTCATTCATATTCATGTGCTCATGGCTGAGTGGACATCAAACATCACCTTCACTGTTGTCACGCAACCACATTACCTTGTTTAGGTAGGGAGCCTGTTATTACATTATTTTAGGATGCTCTGTAAATCCTGCAGTGATTCTCAGCTCTGACCTTGATGCCTTCCAACATTATGCTGGCTTCCAATTACAATGATGAGTATATATATTTAGTTATTTGTCAGTAATTGGGGTGACCTGAACAAGCCCTTCCAGTATTCACTGTTAGGTGTTTGTTCATAAAACGTTCATCAAATGTTGATGTGGACAGAAAACCACCATCATTCACACGGAGGTAGGCAAGGACCAATCAAGTGCTAATTTCAGCTGTTAATGGAATTTTCCTGGTAATCTAATTAGTGCAAATCTAATTTCATTAATGTCATTTTGAAAATAAATGAGATCTTTCACAGAAACCCATTACCAGCTCTCTGTGAGGTAGTCGGTGTGACAGACAAACAGAAAGTTATTCACAGTTTTGTCTCATCTCGTGCTGTTTTCCACTGTTGGGCTGGAGGGTGTTTTCCTCTGTGCCAAGCCTAACGGGAGGCGGGAGCCAGGGGATGGGTATGGATGAGTGTGGAGATGAAGGCACGTCTGCCTGCAGACAGATGGATGAGTCCACACTGTCAGGCTGCTGATCAGTCTCACACAGACGTCATTAACTGACTGCTATTTATCCAGTTAGCCAGCGGAGGCTGACAAATGAAGGGGCCCTGCTAGTGAGAGATGACATCCATCCTTTCTGCACCAGGGTGAGGCCCCATTTACTGTCACCACAGCCTAAAGCTGGGGACATGGGACCATTGATAACAACCTGCCTGGCTGACTGTACAAGGTGATAAGGAAAATGTTGGTGAAACAAAAATATAGATATTATCTCCTCCCATCCCATTGTTATAACTTATAACTGACTTAAGATGACTGTTATAAGGTATTTTTCAGCCCTATTATTAAAACAGGGATGTTTTATGGTTATATTTCAAATTCCTTCCACCCCCCCTCATTCCTAACTGACTTGCTCGGCCATTGAATGGAAACTGCTGATTATAACACACATGCACAGATATACAGCGTACCTGGATGGTGGTCATCCCCATGTCCAGTCCCACCAGTATACGTCTGTCCTGTAGCTTAGCTATCTGGGGGTTCTCCACCTTCAGGAAGTCCCACACCAGCCCAGTGATGTCCACCTGCCAATCACTTCCTAGCATGAAGGCAGGCTGACCACGTGGGCTGGTGGATTCGGCCACAAAGTGTGTCAAAACTCGAACCATGGCATTCTGGTACTGTAATGTGCAGGTCCTCCCTCTCCGGTCTTCATCATCCTCATCATCACTGTCCCGCGCAGACCTGCCATCACAAACAGAGGCAGTCTTATAACATGAAAGCCTAACTAACCCCAACACTGGACATGTCTAAGATGAACATAATAAGTGTAACATGAACATCTAACACCCACCCACTGACAGCAAATCCTGTTCAAGTTGCTATAGGCAACCAGTCATCTTCTCAAAGAATGGACTGTGTCTCAATGAGAATATTTATTGCAATGTGAAAACAAGGCTTACAAGTTTACAATGTTGCTTTCGTGGAATTCACCTGTAAAGTTGCTTTAAACAAGTAATTGTATGTCATAGATACACAGAACACTTCTAGTGAGATAAATGAACTCAGCAAAAAAAGAAATGTCACTTTTTCAGGACACTGTCTTTCAAAGATAATTAGGAAAAATCTAAATAACTTCACAGATTTTCATTGTAAATGGTTTAAACACTGTTTCCCATGCTTGTTCAATGAACCATAAACAATTAATGAACATGCACCTGTGGAATGGTTGTTAATTACAGACGGTAGGCAATTAAAGTCACAGTTATGAAAACTTAGGACACTAAAGAGGCCTTTCTACTGACTCTGAAAAACATCAAAAGAAAGATGCCCAGGGTCCCTGCTCATCTGCGTGAACGTGCCTTAGGCATGCTGCAAGGAGGCATGAAGACTGCAGATGTGACTAGGGAAATAAATTGCAATGCCCGTACTGTGAGACGCCTAAGACAGCACTACAGGGAGACAGGACGGACAGCTGACCTCACCAGACATCACCAGCAACAACGTAGCCTGTGGGCACAAACCCACCGTCGCTGGACCAGACAGGACTGGCAAAAAGTGCTCTTCACTGACGAGTCACGGTTTTGTCTCACCAGGGGTGATGGTCGGATCCGCGTTTATCGCCGAAGGAATGAGCATTACACCGAGGCCTGTACTCTGGAGCGGGATTGATTTGGAGGTGGAGGGTCCGTCATGGTCTGGGGCGGTGTCACAGCATCCTCGGACTGAGCTTGTTGTCATTGCAGGCAATCTCAACCCTGTGCATTACAGGGAAGACATCCTCCTCCCTGATGTGGTACCCTTCCTGCAGGCTCATCCTCACATGACCCTCCAGCATGACAATGCCACCAGCCATACTGCTCGTTCTGTGCGTGATTTCCTGCAAGACAGGAATGTCAGTGTTCTGCCATGGCTAGCGAAGAGCCCGGATCTCAATCCCATTGAGCACGTCTGGTACCTGTTGGATCGGAGGGTGAGGGCTTGGGCCATTCCCCCCAGAAATATCCAGGAACTTGCAGGTGCCTTGGTGGAAGAGTGGGGTAACATCTCACAGCAAGAATGTGATTCGTCAACAGTGTAATAATCACAGGGCTTCGCCTGTCCTGCTGCCTCATCACCTAATCACCTCATGTCTGGCCATAAACACACACACACATGCACGGACACACACATGCACGCAAACACACATGCACACACACACAAGGTTTGATATCATGATGGGAGAGAAAAGAGTGAAGTTATTCACTTGAAATGTTATTCTTGTGATTATCCTCTCTCATTGTCTCTATTTTCCTCTCCAACACCCTTAATAAGTATCCCTCCATGTGTGGCAGAATAGGGTCTGGCAATGAAGACGCTAGCTAAGAGTGTTAGAGATCAGCCTTGGGTAGTAGAGTTAAGGCACAGGACTTCCACTGACAAGATAAGAGGGATTTCAGGACGAGGGTTATTTCACAAGCACTCAAATCAAGGAATTAGTCTTCAATAAGAAATAATACAAAAAGGAAAGTGTATAAAGAACTGCAAAAGCCTGTCTGCCTTTTTTTACACTGTAGCGTGACATTTCCAACTTAACTGTGGTTATGGTTCAGCTTATCTTATTTATTGACACATTACTGTAATTTCATCCACTCATACTCTCTACAGTGAGGGTCTTCCAGTCTTGAGGATTAGTCAGAGTATGGGCAGAGAGTGAGGATGTGATTGGGGCAGTGTGAAGATGTGATTGGGCAGTGTGAGGATGTGATTGGGGCAGTGTGAAGATGTGATTGAGGCAGAGTGGGGGGATTTGATTGGGGCAGAGTGGGGGGATGTGATTGGGGCAGTATGAGGATGTGATTGGAGCAGAGTGAGGATTGGATTGGGACAGTGTGAGGATGTGATTGGTGCAGAGTGAGGATGTGATTGGGACAGTGTGAGGATGTGATTGGGGCAGTGTGAGGATGTGATTGGGACAGTGTGTGGATGTGATTGGGGCAGTGTGAGGATGTGATTGGGACAGTGTGAGGATGTGATTGGGACAGTGTGAGGATGTGATTGGGACAGTGTGAGGATGTGATTGGGGCAGTGGAAGGATGTGATTGTAACAGAGTGAGGATGTGATTGAGGCAGAGTGGGGGGATTTGATTGGGGCAGAGTGGGAGGATGTGTTTGGGGCAGTGTGAGGATGTGATTGGGACAGTGTGAGGATGTGATTGGGGAAGAGAGAGGATGTGATTGGTGCCGTGTGAGGATGTGATTGGGCAGTGTGAGGATGGGATTGGGGAAGAGAGAGGATGTGATTGGGGACGTGTGAGGATGTGATTGGGCAGTGTGGGGATGGGATTGGGGAAGAGAGAGGATGTGATTGGGCAGTGTGAGGATGGGATTGGGCAGTGTGAGGATGGGATTGGGGAAGAGAGAGGGCTTTACACACTTCTGAAACAGAGAAGGATGAAAAGGAGAACCTGGTGAAGGAGTGCAGAGGGGTGTCAGGTAAATTCACAGGGGGCTCAATTATACCTTTGACCTTTTCAAATAAACTGCCTGCATCTAAAAAAAAAAAAAAATGCTGATTCAAGGCTTTCAGAATGGAAGTTCTCTCAGTTCCAATCTGTGTATCGACCAACAATTGTTTGGGAAGCTGTGTATCTTTTTTGCACTCCAAACCTTTCACTACTTGCCAGAATTTGGATGGATTATTTAAATTATCTGAAGTAGATTTCAGGTAGTGGTCTCCTTTCAATTTACGGATCATAGCCACACCGAAGACATTTAAAAGCCATCCAATAATCTGCCAAAGCAGTCCCTATTGCTTTAGCCCACATAGCATTTTGTTCACTTATGATTTTTGTAAGTTCCTTAGTAAACCAAGGGTTCTCTCTGCCTTTAATCCTGAATTTTTTTAACGGGGCCTATTGCATACATCCTGGAATGCGTTGTGGAAGTAAGAAAAGGGTAGTTCAACATCAGGGATCTATTCCATTCAATGCTAGATACATCATGTATAAAACCTTGAATATCAAACCGCTTCCTGTTTCTTTTCGTAATGACACGTGGAGATTTCTTAGGAATTTTACCATCTCTCACACAGCACAGTGATCACTTATGTCATTTGCAACAATACCAGAAGCATTAAAACGATGAGGAGTATTGGTTAAGATCAAATCCAAGAGGATTTCAGAGGATATTTTATATTCAACCTAGTTATACTGTTGACAATCTGAGTGAGATTATAGGTATTGAATATAATTTTGAGTTGATCAGAGCTAGATGTTAACCAATCCTGATTCAGATCACCCATCAGGACAAACTCGAACTTCGAAAGTACAATCCAGAGAGCCAACAGTAGCAGATGGAGGTCTATAACAACAAGATACAACAATATTTAAAGATGAGCCAAGGTTTAGGTTCAAAGACAGATATTCAAATTGCTTAGGTTTAGTAACAGAAGTCAGAACGACCACCGAGAACTTGTCTTTTACATATACAGCAACACCACCCTCAGATTTACAATCTGTACGAAAAACATTGTAACCATTTATGCCAATACTTTTGCCTGTAATAGATTTTTGGAGCCAGGTTTCAGAAAGCATAAATACATCCGGGTCGGCAGTTTTTATCCATATATCCACAAAATCAAGCTTCGGCAGAAGGTTTCTTACATTCATATGCAAAAACTTCAGGCCACTCTGACTACTTAATTGGGCAGGGGTAAGAATGTCAGTACCTGGGTTAGATTGCATATTTCCAGACAATAGAAGCGGGAAGATAATGGCAAGTCTAGGTCGAGGGTTACAACATTTGGATTTACAGACAGCACTTGAACGAGAATCCATAGTCACCAGAGTCTTTAACGTAACATATTTCAGGAGATTCAGGAGATTCAGGAGTGTAAAATCCAGAGACATGGTTAAGTACCAAGAGAACATGATGACATGTGAGCGCAAGAGTCCGATTTCTCCCATATTGTTTGGGAGAAATGTGCATAGTTCTCACGTGCATTCCGGAGCAAGCGTGGGGTTTCTCACAAAACTCGAGGGAGAAACAGTCATATATTTCCTCATTCACAGAGCAACGGGCTCTAAAAGTATCGCCAACATTGTAAAAGCCAAGGGTAGACAACAGCAAAATGAACAACAGCAACATGTTAGTTTATTGCCCTAAGAGTCACTAATCAAATTGTCCAACAGCAGATCAATAAAAAGTCAGCGATGTATGCATATGATGTAGGCGAGCAAAGCTATGGGGAGAGAGAGCGTGGCGAGTGCACCTGTACCAGAATGGGAGAGACAGAGCAGGGCAGGCAGGGAGCAGGCAGGCAGACAGGCAGAGAGATCAGTTCTCTGGCCAACACATCTCTCCCCCCGGGGGAGAGAGCGTGTCCAAATTGTAATGTCGAAAGAGGACAGTTAGTGACATTGTTTTGGCAAGGTCAGCATTTGAGGACAACATACACTCACTTACATAATAAGAAACATGCAGATGTTCTTAAAACAGAACATAAGAACCCTTCACAAACGCAACCCGGTCCCGGAACAAAGGAAACATTGCCATGAGAAGAAAATCATCATGACATGTTGCACATCCCTCACAGAGAGCACACTTGTATCCCTGAGCGAGGGGAATTAATTCATGTGCCTGCCTGTAAACACTTATCTCGTCCATGTTTTGATGGGGGCTGCTGGGAGGGGGAGGCAAACCCCGCAAATGCAAGACTGTGGAGCTAGCATTCTGGCAAGCACTCCACTCCCAGGCCTGGACACACATAATCTGGTTCCCAATGGTCTCTCTCTCTCTCTCTCTCTGTCTCGTCTCTGTGGCTCACTTAGCAGCCTATCTGACGGAGGCAGGTCCCTTCTCTTGGTATTGAGGCTCTGAATGGGCCCGTGCTCTGTGGGTTCCTTGGACTGTGGACGGGTGCCCGGTGCCCGCTCTCGTCACCAGTCACCCCGCTACTTTGCAAGGTTACGCCTGTTATTCCCTGATAAACAGAGATGAGAGGAGGACAGGGAGGAAACAAACTCCCAGCGGTCTGTCAGCTTCCATGCCAGACCAGACACACTCATCAACAAGGACAACAGAAATGGACTGTCCCTGCTGATAGGGGCATACCAACACACAATAGGAAAACAACATAACACAACAAGCCCCCACAAATCCAAACTATATGCCTCTCAGCTCAGTCAGTGAAAATGTTGAATAAGATAACAGCTAATTATAAAGGAGCCAGATGCCTTCATGTCCAGGCTGGCAGGTGAGAGAGGGGACTCAAACCAGGTCCAATAGTGAACATGTCCAGTACTAATTATAGTATGTTGACCTGATGTCTGCTCCCTCCATTGATGGGTGTCAAAGAGTGTGAGGCCAGCAGAATGGTGGGTAAGGTGCTATTGGAGACGAGGCCTCGGCCCCGGGGGGAGAGGGGTGACCTTCAGACAGCTCTAATAATGTCAGGCCCTGCAGTGAGCCAGAAGGAACCAGAAGCAACCATGGTAGTTGTGTCCAACACAACACAGCCCTCATTACCCTGTGTGAGCCCACCATGACGGCAATCCAACATAATCAAACATAATCATTTTTTATGATGGCTATAAACAATAACTGGTAATGTTGCATAGCTTTAGAAAGCTCGGGAACTCACCTTTCTGGTATTTTTTTAAATAAATTGCTGAGGTGTTCTAACTTTTGAGGACACAAGCTCAAGCATGTTTGTTTCCTATTCAACAAAAGTTTGGCAATAAGGCTTGAAATGACTGAAATGCTTTCTAAATATAGTAACAAACCAATTATAAACGACTTACAATAAAATGTCACATTTCTTAGAACTGTAAAATAAATATGATCATACTTAGTGACAGTACAATATTGGCACTATTTCATATAACCTTTGACAGCTAATTTTCTCCTAAGCGTCCACTGAGCGGTACAAAGACAACATTAAAATGTGTGCAAACTCCTTGCAACTCCAACTTTAAGCACGTGATCAAGAGAAAGTGCTCTTATTTAAATTATATGAAATGATTTAATATTCTTTTCATGTTGAGAGCTCTAAATCCAGCTGAGAATATCCCAGTGAGATGAAACTACAATGTCTGGATTCTCTAAACGGTCACCGTTCATTTGCTGTCTCTCAAGCTGAGCTCACTCGCTCAGTGGAAGAGATAATTGATTCTTTGTCTGGATAGGCCAGAAAACATGACACGTCACTCCCTATGCAAATATGGGGTCTGAAACCTCACACTTCAATTCAGCTCCTCTTAGAAAGTGGAAACAGAGAGCACACAGATTGGACTTTTTGGCATCCCCATATGGGGACTTAATAACATCTAAGACGTTTTAAATTGATGTCAACTTGGACATAAATGACGTATTTGTCAATAGCACACAACAAGATCCTGTACTGCCAGAAAATCATGTTGGCTGGAGATAAATATGGCAGGCATTTATATATTAATAGTGTTCATACAAAGTGCAGAACAAGGTATCTTATGTCTACGATAAGAGCTGTTGTGCATGCTCTTTCAATCATCCCCATTTCCCATGTTCTGTCCACTTACCTGGCTAGGACAGCATGGGTGAAGAAGAGCCTATGTGATTCTATGGAAGGGGAAGAGGGACACATACCTTTGGCTGCTTGCCATGATGGGCACCCTCCACCCCTTGATCTGGCTGAGCTCTGTGTCAGACACCTCGATCTGGAGGGGCAGCCGTGGGATCCACACGTTCATCTCCAGCTGAGCACTCAGGTAGCTGTAGGTGAAGTTCACCATCATCCCCACCTTGCCCTTCATCTCCTTCCCATTCACAAACACATAGTCACACCTGTCTGACACCTGGACAGGAATAGGAGAGGAGGGGGAGAGAAGCATGTGTAAGTATCACAAGGAGATACCCAGACAAAGCAGCACCATCAGGACCAGCCAAACCCAACTCAACGGACAATGCTGGCACGCACACACACACACACACTTTCCAAACTGTGCTGTACTGTACTGTACTGTAGGATGTATTTTATCTCAACCCTTACAGAATGAGATGCACTATAGGCCAGATAAAGTGTTGTGTCCCTCCGCATTATTTATTGCCATCCCCTCTATTTATTCCCAACTACAAAAGGAGAGAAGAGGGCAGGGGCAAATCTTTGAATGTGTGGATAGAGGGTTGCAATGCAGCCCCCTAGATTACCTAGATATGCCCAGGGGCTAAATGCAGCACCAACAGATGGCAGTTAAAGAGAGGATGGCAGGTCTTCGCTGATAACATGACAAACTCAAAATCATCTGTTTCACAAATGGCCTTTTAGAGGAAATCACTGGGCTAATTGCATGCCATTGAAAGAAGCAGGGCTTCACAGCTCCTCATTGCTTTAGCTGGCTGACCTCGCTCCTTCACTAGCAACTACTCTTTGATCCCCACCCAGCCTCTCTCTCTTAAAGCCCTATGATGTAGCCATGTTAGCACCACAAATACACACAAAACCTCAAAGCCTCAAAACCTCAAACCTTCAGAGGGGTGGCCGGCAGCTACAGGAGTGCATCGAACACACAAAGATGGGAATTTGCCACAACCCCCCCCCCCCCCCCCCCCCCCACACACACACCTGCCCAGCCACAAACATACACACACTCACACACTTCTGAAAGCATACAGAGTAGGGAATTGATCTATTTATCTAGCTCCCGTTAGCAGTTTACTTCTTCAATGAGATGAATTGAGATGAAATCATAAAATATATTTTCCCATTTCCAAGTTGCTTCTTTATTGCCAGATATAAGAGATGAATAAGCAATCATCATTCACAGAACATACAGTGTGTCTTCAAGGAAAAGGGATTGTGTGACAGATACCCAGCTCTTCTTCAACTCTCCTCTCCCTGCATCACTGCTCGTCTGAGGCAGCTTCAGAACCCCAGACTCCCACCTGCTCAACAGTCCATGTCTCCTGTTGTTGCTCATGTCCTTCCCTCACTTTCACCAAACAAAAGCACAAGCCTTTCTGGGTTTCAAGCCTTTGTTACTTATTTTCTCTCCCTGACATGAATCCTTCTAAAGATGTCTGGAGTACACTGTAGGGGAGCCCAAGGGCTACAGTCAACTATCAGAGCTCCCTTCAACCTCTGATATCAAGGACTGCTTTAGACTTCAATTCTCAAATGGATTTCTTACCACTGGATATCTTCGCTCAGCATGCTGCTGTAGTTTTCTACGTCTGCAATAGGAAGCTTTGTAAGGTGAACCCACCACACTTTGTCTTATTGTTTCTTCCTGGTCTGGGAAATAGTAATTCTGTATTAAACCAATACATATTAGGACTACTATTTCTACAACTTATAATAGCACAAATAATGAAGAGGATGATGATAATGTAATTGTTTTATTGCAAAGACTGGCAGCATTGCTGTATTGCTACTGGTTACTAATAAAGTTTTTTAAACTCTGCTTCTTCACAACAGACTGAGCAGATTCTGCTCTGTCAGAGCTTGATTTGTGAGTCTGTTTGGACTGATAAAGATGTCAAAGGCATCCTCACTTCTTATCAGGCTCTATTGTTCTCTTCACCCTCCCTCCTGCTCTCTCTCTCTCTCTCGGGAGTAAAGTGCCTTCGACAGACAATGTCAAAGCCATTTCCCTAGAGTTGAAACTTTACAACAGGTCTGCACAGCCCATCACGGTTGTAACATCACTGATAAACAAAATGACACTAAGCAACATTTCTTCAAGTGCCATTTAATGTACCCCCTCACCCACCCACACACACCACCCCCCCCCCCCCCCACACACACACACACACACACACACACACACACACACACACACCACACACACACACACACACACACACACACACAATGTAACACTTTATGATTCACAGCAGTGCTTTGGCCGCAAAGATAATCACTGTCTGCGATATTATATTAAACCTACATCTGTCAGGGGTGAGTGTGGATGACAGCAACATGTTCTAACAGCTTGTCTGAGTGCTGGGATTGATTCACATACAACACTATGGCACCTGACAGCCAAGGTAACTGCCTGCTGCAGCTTCTCTAATTCACAATCATCTGAGCAGAAACAATTATGGAGGACATGGTAGATGAAGTCCAGCCATCCTAACACATTACACGGACTAACACTGGCCCCCAGTGGCACATTATCGGCCATCTTAACTCACAATCAATACTTTAACGTACACACTCACCATCCTCCTCCTCAGTAGGCTGACACGGGAAGGCTGGTATTGTAGAAGACTGGAGGGAAGCGACCACTTCACTGTGAGTTATACAGTCTCTGTCACACTCATCCCTCAAGATATCATAAACGTCCAGGAGGATCCAGAGGCACATTAATCAGACACATTAGGCAGCTAACGGGAGAATACTTACGGAGGACATTAAGGCTGTCTTGGGATCTAGCCCAGGAAATGAACGACTCGCCAGACAGATACAATCAGTGGTAGATATGAGGGATGGGATTGGAGAAGCATGACGGTGGGCAGGCCTAGGTGTTGGATATAGGAGTTGGCTTGACAGAATCAATTAAGCAGCCCACGGTCCACATCAGCCATGCCACTCATATCAGCACAGCACCTAGGGGCACCCGTGAATCCTCCCGTGCCCCCTCCCTGGTTGGAGGAGCCCATCTACATGGCAATAAACAGACCAGGAATTCACGTGAATCAGATCCCTCCCTTCAAAGACAAGTGATAAAAATGAATTGAGTGACGCACCTGAAACGGCAATCTAAATGAACTCATGCTCTTCATGAACAATGATTTCACTTACAGTCCAGGACTGTTATTAGGCATAATGTTTCAGGTCTGGGATTTGAGAGTTTTATTGGTTTCACTTTCACACCAAGGCTATTGTGTTACATGTAGAATGTCCCAAACATTTTGTATTTTTCACGCTACACAGATCAGAGGTGGAGAAAACAAGAATGAGTGATGATGTTGCTTTCCTGAGAACTGGTCTATACAGCTATCATTTATCCTGAGTGCAGTGGTTCTAGTGGTGACAGCAGCGCTCAGTGGAGCTGGGAGAGGAGGATTGATACCCCAGATCTCATCTGTCATAGTACTTCTGCACTGACTCAACCTATAGTTTGTAGCTTTATGGATGACAGAGATATGGATTAAACGGGGTTAACTAGTACAACAATGGGTTAATCTGAGTAATCTCAAGCAGGAGGCGATAGAAAAGAATACCACATAAATACCACATACATGATTGTCAGAGTAAAGCCAAAAGGATGAACAAAGGGTAGTTACAGCAATGGAGTCAGACCAATCACGGCAGCCTGATAAAGGGGATGGTATTTGTGATGACAATTCTGTCTCCTTTGCTCTCTCCTACTCTCTTTAGCTCTCACCATGTAATTCAAAGTGAGAATATGTACCCTATACTAGCGTGTGCATGGTGAGGTGCAAGATTTCATGCTCCCTGCGTCAGTTTCTTCAACATTAAAAATATCCAAACCTACATGGGCGGTTTGTGTAGACGCTAGGTCTAGCAGAGGAGCTACAGTGATTAAATGTGAGCAATCATTCTCCCTCACCAGTATCTTCAATGAGTGATGCCAGAGGCTGGCTGAGAGATGCAAGGGGACACACAGAACCCAAACATCACGCGTTCTGCAGAGCAGAATGCCTAACACCTCCTGGAGAGGGTAACTCAACTACTGTCGGACTAATAACCTCAGTGTACCCACAAACACTGCACAGAGTGGGACACCAAACTGATCTGGAACCAGGGGAGAGTGTGGGCTCTCTTTACTGCCTGGCACGTTTGCCTATATTGGGTCTCATCAGTCCTTTTGCAGGCCTGTCAAAGCCATGCATCCCAAAAAAGTATGTATACAAATATGCAAAAAAATATATAATATGGCAGAGCCTAATTTTTGCCTGTACCTGTCAACACAGATTTGTTTTTAAGTAGCATTATTCTCTAGCGGGGATTAAGGGAGAAGCATGTCAGATGAGGTATCCTTTTAAAAGGATGCAGTGTAATTCTAAAGCTACAGAGTGAATAAAGCAGCAGCAAATGAGCACAGTGATTCATTATTCAGGTGATGTGTCACTCTGTGTTTACTTAACACTGCCTTTAAATCCCCAGGCCAAAATGACATGAAGTAGTTATGTTTACACTCATGACTAGAAATGAACTGATACAATCTAGCTCTTCTTCACCCAACCGGTTTATACATTAAACACATGTATTTCTACTCAAAGCACAGACATCCTGTATCAGCAACCTCTTTATATGCGGCTGTTCCTTTTCTCAGAAAATCCCTCTGGTGTGGAGGGACTTCGGTTTTCTAACTATAGCTGACAACACAATGCTAATGTGTTTCCTTTAAAACACACTTGAAGAAAATCATCTTTTAGATGTTGAGTGTAAAAACAAGGCCAAAATTCCATCCTCACTGTAGCTCATCAGAGTAAACAGAGTAGCTACCTCTTTCTTTACAATGGTCAGTTAACACGACCATACTGGGCTTATAGGAAGCTCTACTGGATGTCTTAATAATAAATGTGCCTGTAATTAGGATGGCCCAGGTTTTTGTCTCCCTGGCTGAATTCATCTTCATCTTCATGACATGTTCAAAGAGAGGGAAACAGACATCAACTGGCAGAGCCTTTGGCACATAATGGATCTGTCTGTTGATAGCTCAGCCAGTTAGGATGGGGAACAGACTGTGGACAGATTGAAGGCTCTGTCTCTCTACTCCAGTTGGTGTTTTGGAGAGTTAGCCATTCCATTGATAATGAACCAGTCATTGTGAGTCAGGAGGAGGATTTCTCAGAGAACAGAAGTGAGCCATTGATGTGGAGGCTCTGCCTGCATCCCTCTGTACTGTTCTGGGTTTGGTGTTGTGTTTTGGGCAGTGTGCCCTCGGTTTGAGAGAGTCACGGAAAAGAAAAGAAAACTCAAGCGACCTGTCATTGATGTTTTCCTATTAAATGCTTTCTTTTTCTGTGTTTGTGTATCCTATCTTGGGGCTTAAATCTGAAAATAGACACTCTAAAAATAGAGAATTTTCTTGTCTGTTCCGGATTTGTTTATTGATTTAACATAAGCTTGAACGTACAATTCTTTGAAAGGCCAAAATGCCATGTACAGTATATTGTCAATGATTACATATTTGCTCTCATTCAATCCTATTTAGTTCAAATAAATAATTCCCAGTGTCTTAGTTGTTGCATAATCAGGCACACCCATATGCACCCCTATTGTTCTCTCTTTACTGTTGTGCAAATGAAAATAATGTGTGCCTATTTGTCACATGTCAGTGGCTAACCTGAATAGAATCCTAAGGCACTTTACAGCCTGTGTATAGCAGTTGAGATTATAATTAAACTATGTGAACACAAGAAAAACACAGTGCTTCAAAGCAGTGTTATGTGTGGAATGAAGTCAATATCCAAAGTCTGAAGACTGAAAAGAATTTGGAGGAATGAAAAATTAAATACAAATACATTTTTCTAAACGTAATTAAGTTGTATCACTTCTTGCAACTGGCAATGAGTCAGGCTCAGACTACAGTCAATACCATAAATGGCCATGCAACTGCACTTGACCATTCCTCATTATGCTCCACCTTCCATAAGCTAGCTGAAACCCATCTCACTGGAACTCCATCTCACTCACTAAACACTGGTCACTAAACACTGGTCACTAAACACTGGTCACTCACTAAACACTGGTCACTAAACACTGGTCACTCACTAAACACTGGTCACTAAACACTTGTCACTGGAATTCAATTAAGACATCTGCACACTCAAATAATACCAACATGTAAAAAAAAAAAAACAATTGCATGAAGCTCATGCAAACATGCTGGCACTTTTTCGAACAGCAATTTTTTCTAACAATATACAAACTCAATATGCACATAAATTACTTGAAATGTTATGGTAATTTGAGCGACAATGTTTCAAAATTACACTGCTAGTGAGAAGAGAAACATATGGAAATACTTCAGTGCAAGAATGAGGCTTAGAAAAACATTTATTATAAGTTTGATAATATAAAGATTTTTTGTTGTCTATGAATCAAATAATTTCTTTCTGATTATTTTCCACTGACTGACCTTGACCACATCTTCATCTGTGGAGCGACAGTCCACTGCCTCTGAGACGTCAGTGACCGTGCCGTCTGCTCCGATGGTCACCACCTTCACCGGGACAGCCACTGTCTTCCCTGTCAACACAGCCGTATTCAGGATCTCTGTGTCCTGAGAGAGAGACAGAGGACCATCACAGTCAAATACAGGGAAATATCAGAATACACTAAGGAGAAAAACAGCTGCACAATCAGAACCGTTACTGAGTGGACAGCTCTACAACAGCACCATGGACAGTTTTAGAATCATCACCACTACTGAGTGGACAGCTCTAGAATCATCACCATTACTGAATGGACAGCTCTAGAATCATCACCATTACTGAATGGACAGCTCCACAACAAGCACCATTACTGAGTGGACAGCTCTAGAATCAGCACGATTACAGAGTGATAATCTCTAAAATGGACAGCTCTAGAATCAGCACCATTACTGAGTGGACAGCTCTAGAATCAGCACGATTACAGAGTGATAATCTCTAAAATGGACAGCTCTAGAATCAGCACCTTTACTGAGTGGACGGCTGTGGAGTAGACAGCTCCAGAATCAGCACTGCTACTAGGTGGACAGCTCTAGAACGAACACAGCTTTTGGATGGACAGCTTTTGACTCATTACTGTTAGTGAGTTCACAGCTCTGGGTAGAGAAACAAGCTCAGTACTATTAGTGAGTGGGCAGCTGTGTCTGACCTTAGTACTGTTAGTGAATGGGAACCCTAGTAGAGAAAGAGGATCGGCAGGGGTTCATTACTCCCAATAGAGCTCTTAACCTTTCATTACACAGCCATCACACTGTCAGAAGAGATAATTGGTTCAATTAAGACAGGCCTGGGAAAGGCTTTACTGTCTTAGCCAGACATGAACATTACATTGTCTGTTATAGCCATTCACTACATCTCCATTTCAATTAGACGGCCAAATAAGCTGAACCACCACTAGAAATGCCTTGGAGCCAAGGTACACAGCCTTTAGGTCATTGAGGACTGTCTGCTCTTTGCTCTATTGAGGAACCCACATGACAATTGAATCCTATAGAGTGAAAAAGGTCATACCAAGCAAGGTCGTCTTGTTTAATTGCTACTGTGAAACCTCTATAAAGAGGTTCACAATCATTTCAATGGTTTGGCTTTGAAAGGGCTTTACAATGGGCAGAAATTGAGCGTCCCTCTTTACTTTGCGCAGTTAAAGCTGTGTCTGTATTGAAGACTTGGCTCTCAGATGCTTCTACGACGATATGACATTATGCAGAATTTAGGTATGGATATTAACCTAATTCTAAAACGATGTCTATATCCTTTCATATCACTAATACTGACACCTTGTGACAGGCTCTATCTGCTGTGTGTTTGACTTCCTGTCAACATTGCCCTTTCTCTGCATGAGGGGAAAACACATGGATTTGTACACTGCTCCTTAAGACTTTCACTTGTGTTTGTGTGCTTGTGAATAAGAGGCATTGAAAAAAGAGAGAAAAGGGGGATTAAGTTCTGTTAAAAGGAGCATGGATGTTTGTAAGCGTCAATTACCAGTCCATTCAGGCTTTGGAGTGAAATTATTATTGGTTGAGACAAAAAATACCAAGGACTCACAAAAACAATAATGTGGCACTATCTTCAAATGTCTTTTCATTATATTTTTTACAGACTGTAACATTGTTATATAGCATATAGAATCATATAGATTCTGACTTTGCTGACTTTGATTCAAATCCCCTAAAATAGGGGCTGCAGTAAATTAATTCTGTCACTGCTGGGATTCCTCCATTTCCAGAGGGTCTTTTATAATAGATAATGAGGTAAATGGTTGAGACCCGGGGAAACACAGAGCATTACAGAGGCTGGAAGTGACCCAGCAGGTTGGAACCAGCAGGAGAAGCGAGAGAGCAGGTCCTGGCAGTAATAAGCCACAGTGGAATGTCACAGAGATGCTTCAATGGCCCACACAGCCAGCCACACACAGCCAGCCACACACAGACAGCCACACACAGCCAGCCACACACAGACAGCCACACACAGACAGCCACACACAGCCAGCCACACACAGCCAGCCACACACAGACAGCCACACACAGCCAGCCACACACAGACAGCCACACACAGCCAGCCACACACAGACAGCCACACACAGACAGCCACACACAGCCAGCCACACACAGCCAGCCACACACAGCCAGTCACACACAGCCAGCCCCACACAGCCAGCCACACACAACCAGCCACACACAGCCAGCCACACACAGCCAGCCACACACAGCCAGCCACACACAGCCAGCCACACACAGCCAGCCCCACACAGCCAGCCACACACAGCCAGCCACACACAGACAGCCACACACAGACAGCCACACACAGACAGCCACACACAGCCAGCCCCACACAGCCAGCCACACACAGACAGCCACACACAGACAGCCACACACAGCCAGCCACACACAGACAGCCACACACAGACAGCCACACACAGCCAGCCACACACAGCCAGCCCCACACAGCCAGCCACACACAGCCAGCCCCACACAGCCAGCCACACACAGCCAGCCACACACAGCCAGCCACACACAGACAGCCACACACAGCCAGCCACACACAGACAGCCACACACAGCCAGCCACACACAGACAGCCGCACACAGCCAGCCGCACACAGACAGCCACACACAGACAGCCACCCACAGCCAGCCACACACAGCCAGCGCAATTTAATGCAAAACGGAGAGCATTGGTGCACAACAGGAGAGTTACTTAAAGCTGAGTCTGTATGGGACAGAGGTCATAGGGAAATATGAGCCAGATTCCTGTAGTATAGGAATGATTACTCTATTAACTAGTAATGCTACCACCTGACTGGGGAAGTTAGAATCTTTAAGTATGGGATACATTTCTGTCACTCTTGTACCTGAGAAACCAGATACCTACAACCCACTTATTTTGAGCGACTACCTCACACTATTACCTTGCACGGCCTTGATACGTGTTTTTCTGCGACCCAGGAGCAAATAGCTACCAGTTCTGGACTCTATTTGATAGCCAATCAGCCCTGTCTCAGCCACACAGATTGAGAGTGTTTTTCAGCCTTTGCCCTGTAACGTGTAGGAGAAGTGGCTGCCCAGTTTATCATGGGGCTCTCTGTTAGCATTCAGCACGGTGCAGTCGCTGCCTGGCGATGTTGTCTGGACCATAATTCTTGCCTGCGTCTGGCTTGGATCTGAAAATAAGTGAGATTTATGGTGTCAGCCAGAGTGACACAGCCAGCATGAGAAGCAGCCAGCCAAGCTCCAAGTGCTGTCCCAGCCTACAGGCTAGTGATCCGCTCACCACATCTGCCTCTGTTTGCCCTAAAACATCCACATTCTAACCAAGGAAACTTGGCAAGTGCTCCCACTAGAGCAGGTCTAGCACACTTTTGAGCCATGGATTTGGAAGGCTTGTATTATTGATAAAGCACTGGTGTGGCAAGAGCAAGAGAGTGAGAGAGAAGAGAGAGAGATAGAGGAGAGAGAGAGAGAGAGAGAGAGAGAGAGAGAGAGAGAGAGAGAGAGAGAGAGAGAGAGAGAGAGAGAGAGAGAGAGAGAGAGAGAGAGAGAGAGAGAGAGAGAGAGAGAGAGAGAAGAGAGAGAGAGAGAGGAGAGAAAGAGAGAGGAGAGAGAGAGAGAGAGAGAGAGAGAGAGAGAGAGAGAGAGAGAGAGAGAGAGAAGAGAGAGGAGAGAGAGGAGAGAGAGAGAGGAGAGAAAGAGAGAGGAGAAAGCGAAGAGAGTGGATAGGAGGTAAACACACGTCTGTTGTGGATATACAGTACCAGTCAAAAGTTTGAACACACCTACTCATTCATTTTTTACTATTTTCTACATTGTAGAATAATAGTGAATACATCAAAACGATGAAATAACACATGGAATCATGTAGTAACAAAAAAAGTGTTTAAAAAATCAAAATATATTTTAGATTTTTCAAAGTAGCCACCCTTTGCCTTGATGACAGCTTTGCACACTTTTGGCATACTCTCAACTAGCTTCACCTGGAATGCTTATCCAACAGTCTTGAAGGAGTTTCCACATATGCTGAGAACTTTTCTGCTTTTCCTTCACTTTGCGGTCTATCTCATCCCAAACCATCTAAATTTGGTTGAGGTCGAGTGATTGTGGAGGCTAGGTCATCTGATGCAGCACTCAATCACTCTCCTTCTTGGTCAAATAGCCCTTACACAGCCTGGAGGTGTGTTGGGTCATTGTCCTGTTGAAAAACAAATGATAGCCCCACTAAGCACAAACCAAATGATTTGGCGTATCACTGCAGAATGCTGTGGTAGCCATGCTGGTTAAGTGTGCCTTGAATTCTAATTAAATCACTGACAGTGTCACCAACAAAGCACCCTCACACCATCACACCTCCTTCTCCATGCTTCACATTGGGAACCACACATGCAGAGATAATCTGTTCACCTACTTTGCGTCTCATAAAGACATGGCGGTTGGAACCAAAAATCTCCAATTTGGACTCATCAGACCAAAGGACAGATTTCCACCTGTCTAATGTCCATTGCTAGTGTTTATTGGCCCAAGCAAATCTCTTCTTCTTAATGGTGTCCTTTATTAGGGGTTTCTTTGCAGTAATTTGACCATGAAGGTCTGATTCACGGTCTCCTCTGAGACATCAGTTGATGTTGAGATGTGTCTGTTAACTCTGTGAAGCATTTATTTGGGCTGCAATTTTTGAGGCTGGTAACTCAAATTAACTTATCCTCTGCAGCAGAGGTAACTCTGGGTCTTCCTTTCCTGTGGCGGTCCTCAAGAAAGCCAGTTTCATCATGGTGCTAAATGGTTTTTCACTGGGGCCAAGCTTCCTGCTATCCGGGTCCTCTATGCCAGGCGGTGTCAGAGGAAGCCCCTAAAAATTGTGAAAGACTCCAGCCCCCCTAGTCATAGATTGTTCTCTCTGCTACCGCATGGCAAGTGGTACGGAGTGTCAAGTCTAAGTCCAAGAGGCTTCTAAACAGCTTCTACCCTCAAGCCATAAGACTCCTGAACATCTAATCAAATGGCTACCCACACTACTTGCATTTCCCCCCCTTTTACACTGCTGCTACTCTCTGTTATTATCTATGCATAGTCATTTTAATAACTCTACCTACATGTACATATTACCTCAATTACCTTGACTAACGGGTGCCCCCACATATTGACTCTGTACCGGTACCCCTCGTTATTGTTATTTTACTGCTGCTCTTTAATTGTTTGTTACTTTTATTTCTTTTTTTTAGGTATTTTTCTTAAAACTGCATTGTTGGTTAAGGGCTTGTAAGTAAGCATTTCACTGTAAGGTCTACACCTGTTGTATTCGGTGCATATGACAAATCAAATTTGATTTGATTTGATGTTTTGTGACTGCACTTGAAGAAACGTTCAAAGTTCTTGAAACTTTCCGTATTGACTGTCTTAAAGTAATGATGGACTGTTGCTTCTCTTTGCTTATTTGTGTCACGTCTGCTTTCGCTCTTCCCTTCCCCTGGCGCTTGAGGGCGCCAGATTACCCTGCATCACACGCTCCTGCCATCATCCCTCACACCTGCCATCCCTCGTCACACGCTTCAGCGTTATTGGACTCACTTATCACCTATTATTTCCTCCCCCATATTTGTCAGTTCCTGTTCGCCCAGCTGGTCCAGGAGTTTTTGTTTTTTGTTTTGTTGGTGACGTCGGGGTGGATCCCGCCGCCGATGGAACCAGGGGTGCCTAAGCCAGCCCGTCGGGCTTTCACGCCCGGGCTGGCTCGAGAGAGTTTTTTTGTTTTTGTCTTTTGAATTTGTTTCTGACGCTGTTCCTGTCTCGTCTCTGTCCGTTATAATTAAATGTTTTACTCCTCGTAACTGCTTCGTCTCTCCAGCGTCATTCCGCGTGACAGAATGCAGCAGCCAAACATAGGAAGCATCGGGGAGTACTGGCGTTCCGGTTGGAATGGTGGCAGCGGCTCTGGGTCGCCACCGATGGAACCGGGGATGCCTAGCCAGCTCGTCGGGCTTCCACGCCCTAGCTGGCTCGAGAGGTTTCCTTGCCTCGGTTGGCTCAGATGGCGCCCATCCCACGTCGGGCCTCAGCCGGATCGTCAGTTCTTGTTCGCCCAGCTGGTCCAGGAGTTTTTGTTTTTTGTTTTGTTGGTGACGTCGGGGTGGATCCCGCCGCCGATGGAACCAGGGGTGCCTAAGCCAGCCCGTCGGGCTTTCACGCCCGGGCTGGCTCGAGAGTTTTTCCTGGCTCGGCAGCTTCCCATCCCACGTCACACTCCACTGGATCATCGGGCTCCCCTTCTGCTGCGGGATCGTCAGGCTCTCATGCCTTGGCCGGCTCGCCAGGCTCTCACGCTCCTGCCGGTTCGTCGGGTTTTCACGCCCCAACCGGCTTGCCCAGCGCCCATGTCTCGGCCGGTTCACCCAGGTGGGACAAGAGGGAGGGGTACTGTCATGTTATTTCCTCCCCTATATTTGTCAGTTCCCCAGCTCTGTTCCCCGCTGCTGCATTGTATTGTTTTTGTCTTTTGAATTTGTTTCTGACGCTGTTCCTGTCTCGTTTCTGTCCATTATAATTAAATGTTTTACCCCCCGTACCTGCTTCGTCTCTCCAGCGTCATTCCGCGTGACAATTTGAGCTGTTCTTGCCATAATATGGACCAAATAGGACTATCTTCTGTATACCACCCCTACCTTGTCACAACACAATTGATTGGCTCAAATGCATTAAGAAGGAAAGAAATTCCACAAATGTACTTTTAACAAGGCACACCTGTTAATTGACATCCATTCCACCCCATGAAGCTGGTTGAGAGCATGACAAGAGTGACAAGTGGCTACTTTGAAGAATCTAAATTATAAAATATATTTTGATTTGTTGAACACTTTTTTTGGTTACTACATGATTACATGTGTTATTTCATAGTTTTGATGTTCTCACTATTTTTCTACACTGTAGAAAATAGTAAAACTAAAGAAAAACCCTTGAATGAGTAGATGTGTCCAAACCTTTGACTGGTACTGTATATACTTATTAATGTCAACCCACCACTGTGGCAGTTTGAAACCCAGCTTAATGTGCCTTGCTCACGTTGTCTACCGAGAGGATAAGTAGGAGCATATCATTGACCAATGCAAGCTTATATAATCCCTAATATGTTACATTGATTGATAACTTGTCTAAAATGTATTATAATGTTGGGCCACTCATTATATATTTTCAACATGAGCATGTGATGGTTGAACGAGACAATGTGCACTTCAAATGTGACAGTCCTTCAACAGTCAAGAAATTTGAGTGACTAGATAACCCACTTCTCTGAAATAAGTATTTTCTACTTTTCACATTATTTGTGACCAGAGAAAATGAAACAAGAGCAGAATAACATGATGATGAATATGATCCAGGCATAAAATGAGTGTCAAACTGTGTCAGGACGCTATTAAGCAGGCTAAGAGAGACACATCCTTTCACCCACTGTACTCTCCTCTCTGTGTAGTTCCCAGCGTCTCTTCCTCTCTCTCAGTCCAATGGGCTTTAAATTGGGAGGAAGTAAGTATGGTGGAGGAGAGGGGAACAAATGACGATATTTCACTGCATGACAACGTTGGGGATGTTTGTAAAATTAACACTGCCTTTTAATGAGGGTCTTTCTGTTTCTCTCTCTTTCTCTCCACCTGAGACCAAGCCAACTCTCTCTCCCTCTTTGTCTCTCTTCCACTTTTACACAGGCCAGTACAGGGGAGACAAGGTGGGAAGTGCTGCTGGATTCAATGGCTGCTTTGATAGTGGAGATCTTTCAGTGAGTGCCAGCCTGGGAACAGAGGTCTAATGAGAGAGCATGCTGGTAATCCCATGGCCACGGTCTATTGGTGTCGGAAATTAAACACAGCTATCACGAGGGAGGCCTCATTTGGCTGGTGGTATTACATTTAATTTATCTTGACTTAATTCAGGGGCATTATAGAGAGAGTTGGTCATTTCCTGGAAAACACAGAACTCACTGCGGACAATGGCTATATTCTAAAAAGGAAAACAAGGAACAAAAACGGTTAATATATTTTCGGGGAAGAACAGAATTATTTTTATGTCTGTCAAATTGCTTGCTCTGTTCTAATTCTAACTGTCATAATGCAGAGCTTGAAGCAAATGATGCAGAAGTATGCTTTATAAGTATGAATATGACATGGTATAGATGTTTGTGTAGGGTGGAAAACTGATTCACCTACATCAATATGACAATGTGTAAGTTTGGAACAATCCCCCTGGAAGTACCGTAGTATGCAACTATTTTATATGGATAACTTGGCCTAAGAAGAGGCTCCTGGCTCCCCCTGTGAATAAGATAATGTAGTGTATGCTAGTGATGCACAATATGATTACAGTTGGAGAAGTATCACTATACGGCCATGTCAGTGCTTTACACTTGACACACAACTCTTCAACAGTACAGTACTCATCATAACCATGGTTTGGTAGAAAGTGAGTCATTTATAAAATGACAGCCTTCGTGTAAATACCTCTAACCAGTGCATCCTTCTTTCCAACAACTTCTCATTATTCCTCACCTGTTCTGCCCATTCCTGGCAGGTTTACAACATCATGTCTGTTCAGTACGGAAAATTGTTTGCTGATTGCCAGTTAAATTCATAATGAGTGGTACATATGGTTGCTATAAAAGGCCAGATTCAAAATGAAGCAAACAATTCTCCTCTGAACTGTTGGCGTTTCTGCTGTGCAATATAATCCACATCACACAAAAATAATCAACCCAAGATCTAGATGAGAATCATTGGACCTCCTCCATTTTTCTTACTGTGCAGCAGTACTGTTTGCCCATCGGGCTCCTGAGTGGCACAGCGGTCTAAGGCACTGCATCTCAGTGCTAGAGGTGTCACTACAGACCCTGGTTCGATTCCAGGGTGTATCGCAACCGGCCGGGATTGGGATGCCCATAGGGCGGCGCACAATTGGCACAGCGTCGTCCGGGTTAGGGTTTGGCCGGGGTAGGCCGTCATTGTAAATCAGAATTTAACTTGCCTAGTTAAATACATTTTTTTTTTTATAAACTCACTCATTAACTAACTGCAATGCCGTGAGGAAAGGAGGAGTGGGTTTGAAGAGAGACGATCCAGGAAAATATCCACAGTGGAGAGATAACATTCAGACACAACCGTATATCACACTCTAAAAATAAATACTATAATTTCAACAACAAAAAATTATGGAAAGTGTAGTATTCACTGATTTATAAGGTTCCAAAATTCATAGATATCATCTCCTATTAGGGAAATTACTTTGGTTGAATTGCTGCTCTGTACATATACTTAAACCAGAGAGCCCTCCTCTCTGTCTGTCATGGATGGTATGAGGGGGTTGCGGGGGCATGGCAATCCATATGACAGCTCATAGATAGTATTGACCCTTTAGTCTCGTTGATTTGCTCTAGTTCTACATTATTTATGAGTACTCATGATTTATGGGTGAACCTGTCCTCCAGCAACCAAAGTGACACCCTGCTGATTGGACAAATCCTTCCTTAAAATATTAATTACAGTACATTATGGATTGTGCTCCATTCCTTAATTTACATGGACAAGTTTTCAATCAAAAACAAAATACCTTGCGATGTGAGTTGAGTGGTGTAAAATACAATGTGGACAAACCACAAAACTACAAAAGCAAGTTGAAGCTGTAAAAACAACAGCATCAAACATGGCTTCTAAAAAATTTATTTGTTTGTTTTTGTGACAATGTTTCGTCTCTCGTAAGCTCTCTGGTGATTTTTTTTGCTCTTTCCACTGTCTAAAGAAAGTCTATGATGTCTGAGAACGCTTTCAAATTCTGGTTGATTTCTTCAATGGAAAACACAGATACACAGATTCTCAATTGGATTGAGGTCTGGGCTTTGACTAGGCCATTCCAAGACATTTAAAATGTTTCCCCTTAAACCACTCGAGTGTTGCTTTAGCAGTATGCTTAGGGTCATTGTCCTGCTGGAAGGTGAACCTGCAAGACTGAAACAGGTTTCCCTCAAGAATCTCCCTGTATTTCGTGCCATCCATCATTCCTTCAATTCTGACCAGTTTCCCAGTCCCTGTCAATGAAAAACATCCCCACAGCATGATGCTGCCACCACCATCTGGGGATGGTGTTCTCGGGGTGATGAGAGGTGTTGGGTTTGCGCCAGACATAGCCTTTTCCTTGATGGCCAAAAAGCCATTTTAGTCTCATCTGACCAGAGTATCTTCTTCCATATGTTTGGGGAGTCTCCCACATGCCTTTTGGCGAACACCAAACATGTTTGTTCATTTTTTCTGGCCACTCTTCCGTAAAGCCCAGCTCTGTGGAGTGTACGGCTTAAAGTGGTCCTATGGACAGATAATCCAATGTCCGCTGTGGAGCTTTGCAGCTCCTTCAGGGTTATCTTTGGTCTCTTTGTTGCCTCTCTGATTAATGCCCTCCTTGCCTGGTCCGTGAGTTTTGGTGGGCGGCCCTCTCTTGGCAGGTTTGTTGTGGTGCCATAGTCTTTCCATTTTTTTTTCATGGATTTAATGGTGCTCTGTGGGATGTTCAAAGTTTCAGATATTTTTTTATAACCCAACCCTGATCTGTACTTCTCCACAACTTTCTCCCTGGCCTGTTTGGAGCGGTCCTTAGTCTTCATAGTGCCACTTGCTTGGTGGTGCCCCTTGCTTAGTGGTGTTGCAGACTCTGGGGCCTTTCAGAACATGTGTATATATACTGAGATCATGTGACAGATCATGTGACACTTAGATTACATACAGGTGGACTTTATTTAACTAATTATGTGACTTCTGAAGGTAATTGGTTGCACAATATCTTATTTAGGGTCTTCATAGCAAAGGAGGTGAATACATATGGACGCACCACTTTTCCGTTTTTATATTTTTTTTTTTGTTGTTGAAAATTTAGACTATTTTGTGTATGTCCATTACATGAAATCCAAATAAAAATCTATTTAAATTAGAGGTTGCAATGCCACAAAATAGGAAAAACGCCAAGGGGGTGAATACTTTTGCAAGGCACTGTAAACATATAAGAACTCTGTCTAAGTACAAATTAACTTTCTTTTGAAAGGTCATTTTCAGGGGGTATTGAGGTTTGGCTATTATAGTGAACAGACAGGAAGTGAACCACCCTCTGGAGCACAGTGGCGAGGAATTGCTTCTTCTCATGCTGGGCTAGGAAGCTGGTGAATAAAACATGGCTGGAAGTAGAACCACTATATTTTCACTTTATAGGACAAATCCCCTGCAGAGTTCATGAATACCATATCTGATACATTGTACATCTACACTGAACAAAAATATAAACGCAACATGCAACAATTTCAAAGATTTTACTGTTACAGCTCATATAGGGAAATCCGTCCATTGAAATGAATTAATTCAGCCCTTTTTCCCCACAAAAGAGCTTTATTACAGACAGAAATACTCCTCAGTTTCATCAGCTGTCCGGGTGGCTGGTCTCAGACGATCCAGCAGGTGAAGAAGCCGGATGTGGAGGTCCTGGGCTGGCGTGGTTGTGAGGCCGGTTGGACATACTGCCAAATTCTCTAAAACGACATTGGAGGCAGCTTATGGTAGAGAAATGAACATTCAATTCTCTGGCAAAAGCTCTGGTGGACATTCCTGCCGTCAGCATGCCAGTTGCACGCTCACTTAAAACTTGAGACATCTGTGGCATTGTGTTGTGTGACAAAACTGCACATTTTAGAGTGGCCTTTTATTGTCCCCAGCACAAGGTGCACCTGTGTAATGATCGTGCTGTTTAATCAGCTTCTTGATATGACACACCTGTCAGGTGGATGGATTATCTTGGCAAAGGAGAATGCTCACTAACAGAGATGAAATATGCTTTTTGTGCGTATGGAACATTTCTGGGATCTTTCATTTCACCTCATTAAACACGGGACCAACATGTTTACATGTTGCATTTATATTTTTGTTCAGTATAGATGAATGGGTCAGGTGGGTGGGAGGAGTCCTTATCCCTGATGAGTAAAAATGACAGTGAGTTGCAGCGCTCCAGGAGAGAAGACACCAAGGTCAGGCACCAGGGACACAAGGGGCTCCCCTCCTGCCCCAATGCACACTCATGGTTTGGGGAAGGATGAGGACAGCAGCAGTGGGGCTAATGCATCTGGATGTGCTGGTGGTGGTATAGCGATGCTCTGCTGATGCTCTGCTGATGCTCTGCTGATGCTCTGCTGATGTTCTACTTCCCGCTGTTCACCCGTGGAGCCTGGGCTTCAGGGCTATAGACATGCAGCCAGGGATGCATACTGTCTGTATCAGCCTGCTCCATTTCAGCCTCCTATCTATCACTTTCAGCCGATCGATAGAGAGCTCTTCCTATGCTCTGGCTCAGGTCTGGTGGGAATGACCTCCTGATCTCTCTGACTGATTTCCTCACCCGGCTCCGATCAAGATCCATACAGCCAGCTTAGCTTGGCTTAGCTGCCCTCTGGACAGAAACCCCCCTCCGCAGGCTCAAAGGTCAACTCCACTGCTGAGTCCATTACCAACCCCAAATAACACCCGGTCTTTTTTCTCTCAAGCTTCACAGGATCACGTTTGCATTCAGATACAAGACCAATACAGACCATTTGTGAAAATACTACCATTGAGATATGTCAAGAAATTCCTATTTTTGACAATCCTCTCTTTCCAATGTTTTCCTGTAAATAACTTTGCATCATATTACCAAACTTCGCAGGTTGTTATTTTGAAAGCAGGTTTGTCCCTTAGGGCGACCGTAATGTGATCTATCAGTTTGACACAGGGCAGGAAACTTTATTGTTCAGAAAACATCAGTGGGGCGTCTACATTTTGGGCTGATGTTTGGAGAGCAAAACTTTGGAGATTCTAATCATGGGCTTGCTTCTACTCCTGTATACACCCATAAAGGAGTCAACTTTAAAAGAAGCCACAATCACAACAAAAAATGTTGCCTTTCAATTATGTAGACATTTCAAGACACTCTGTATTTCACGTCTGACACCAAAAGAATACACCATTAAAATAAGCACTTCTACTCTTTTGAAAATGGCAAACTTGCAAACTTAGTTCCGCCCACACTAGGCTTGCCGCTAGAAGCCTTATCAACAACAAGTGAGAATCATTCTGCCTATCTATTCCAGCCTATTGTAGAGAAGGCTTTGTAGTGAAGGAACATGGATGGATAGAACTGATCCCTCTCATTTAGAATGCAGTTTAAAAAGGTATTTAAACAGCGAGCCCTCTGTGATCAAGGAGAGAGTGGTTCCGGATCAGAGGACCATTCATTATATGTTGTACTCATTAACATTCTATGTATTATGACACGTGAACACCGCAGTAGGCTCAAAGCTAGTGCTCTCTTTCATCAACCTCCCAGCTATACTGTACCAGCTTCTAATGGATTCGAGATTCATACATCAGCCTCCATTGTAGACTCTATGAGTCATTCTACGCAAAGAAATGCAATGCTTTACCCTGGCAAGGCAATCAGCTATAGCAGTGGCTGAGTGCCATGAAATTAGGGGGCAAATACAGGTCCCTGTAGTGTAGTGTAATTTGGTGTAGTGTAGATTAGTATAGATGCGTTTAGTGTAGTATTGATTAGTGTAGAGAAGTGTAGTGTAATTTAGTGTAGTATAGTGTACTTTTGTATAGTGTAGCATAGTGTCATTTAGTGTAGTGTACAGTAGTGTGGTGTAATTTAGTGTAGTGTGGTATAATTTTGTGTAGTGTAGTATAGTGTAATTTTGTGTAGTGTAGCATAGTCTAATTTAGTGTAGTGTAGTGTACTGTGGTGTAATTCAGTGCAGTGTAGTGTAGTATCGTGTCGTGTGCTGTTCAGACATTGATTGAGACCAGAGGACTTATACAGTGCCAACAAAAATTATTCATACCCCTTGATTTATTCAAAATTTTCTTGTGTTACAGCCTAAATTCAAAATTGTTTAAATACATTTTTTTATATACATTTATCGAAAATGAAATACAGAAATATCTCATTCATATAAGTATTCACACACCTGAGTCACCTGAGTCAATACTTTGTAGAAGCACCTTTGGCAGTGTTTACAGCTTGGGTATGTCTGTATCAGCTTTGCACATACGGATTTGGGGGTTTTCTCTCATTCTTCCTTGCAGATTCTCTCAAGCTGTATTAAGTTAGATGGCAAGCGGCAGTAAAAAACAATCTTCAAGTCTTTCCAAAGATTTTCAATGTGATTCAAGTCTGGGTTTTGGCTGGGCCTCTTAAGGACTTTCACATTCTTGTCTGAAGCCATTCCAGCATTGCTTTGGCTGCATGCTTGGGGATATTGTCCTGTTGGAACGTAAATTGTCGCCCCGGTCTAAGGTCATATGCACTCTGAAGCAGGTTCTCATCAAGGATTTGCCTGTATTTTGCTTCATTCATTGTTCCCTCTATCCTTACCCGTCTCCCAGTCCCTGCCGCTGAAAAGCATGCCACCATCATGCATCATGGTAGGGATGGTGTTAGAAGGGTGATGAGTTGTGCCTGGTTTTCTCTAGACATACTGTAGTGCTTTGCATTCAGGCCAAAGATTTCAATTTTTGTCTCATCAGACCACAGAATAGTTTTTCAACACTCTAGAAATTGTTTTTTAACCCTTCCCCAGATATATGTCTCATCACAATTCTATCTCGGAGATCTATAGACAGTTCCTTGGACATCCTGGTATAGTTTCTGCTCTGACATGCATTGTCGATTGTGGGATATTATAGACAGGTATTGTTTCTTTCTAAATCATGTCCAAACAATTGAATTGGCCACAGGTGGACTCCAAGTTGTAGTGACATCTCAAGGATGATCAAAGGACATTGGATGCACCTGAGTTCAATTTGGAGTGTCATAGCAAAGGGGTATGAATACTTATGTAAATGTGATATTTCTGTATTTCATTTTCAATACATTTGGACAAAAAACATTCAAAACATGTTTTCACTTTGTCATTATGGGTATTGTGTGTAGAAGGATGAGAAAAATTAATATTGAATCAATTTTGAATTCAGGCTGTAACACAACAAAACGTTGAATAAGTCACGGGGTATGAATACTTTCTGAAGGCACTGTACCTTAATACTTGGAGTATTCAGTTGTATATTCGTGTATCCGCACCCAGACCCTGATCTGAAAACAGTGTATAAACTTCACTGTGATGTCTGTGTGCTCATATCCTGTTACCAGAGCACATGTCTGGCTGGGTGCTGGATGCATGTTCTGCTCTCGTTCCTGTGTGTCTGGTATGGGTTTGATAAATCCCCATCCTGCTATTTCACTTGCCTGGCCGAGAAGATGTGTACTAAGGTGCAAGGAATTTTTGTTGTTGTTGAAAATAACAAATAAATAATGAAACATTCAATTGAGTATTGTTGATTGATGACTATATCATGTGAGAGACAAAGTAGCCGGAGAAGGCCAGGGTGATGATCTATTGTTTAACGATACCATTCAGAGAGCACATGAATGCAAACTGCTCCTTTCATTTCTCCTCACCTCCATGCTGTTTGAATGTGCTGTGTGTGAGTGAGCACAGTTTGCTGCCGAGGAAGGCTGGGACAGGACGACATACGAGTGGTGATATGATATATGCCCTGTCCTTTCAGTCTCTCTCCATCACTGGGGCAGTGCAGCATGGGTAATGATGATGAGGCTGGGCTGGACAGGAGCATATTACTTCAGGATGGTAAAAGATAATAGACCAGCCTCCTGCCGTGCTGCTGAGGAATCAGCTTAGCCTCCAATTACTTCGTTTAAGATCCATCTTTAAGTGACCCAAAAAACAAACAGCTACATCCCACTATTGGGGAGAGAAGAGAAGCCATGGGGAGTAAGTGTGGAGATGACGGGAGAAAGCAATTAATCTACACTGCTAATATCAATGTACAATACATTCGTAAAGTATTGACTTTTTCCACATTTTGTTACAGCCTTATTCTGTAATATTTTACCTCATCAATCTACATACAATACCCCATAATGACAAAGCGAAAAAAGGTTTGAGAAATTTGAGCAAATGTATTAACAGTAAAAAACAGAAATACTTTATTTACATGTATTTACAACTATTCAGACCCTTTGCTATGAGACTCGAAATTTAGCTCAGGTGCATCCTGATCATTCTTGAGATGTTTCTACAACTTGATTGGAGTCCACATGTGGTAAATTAAATTGATTGGACATGATTTGGAAAGGCACACACCTGTCTATATAAGGTCCCACGGTTGACAGTGCATGTCAGCGCAAAAACCAAGCCATGAGGACAAATAAATTGTCAGTAGAGCCCTGAGACAGGATTGTGTCAAGGCACAGATCTGGGGAAGGGTACCAAAACATTTCTGCAGCATTGAAGGTCTCCAAGAACACAGTGGCCTCCATCATACTCAAATTGAAGAAGTTTGGAACCACCAAGACTCTTCCTAGAGCTGGCTGACCGGCCAACTGAGCAATCGGGGGAGAAGGGCCTTGGTCAGGGAGGTGACCAAGAACCCGATGGTCACTCTGACAGAGCTCCAAAATTGCTCTGTGGAGATAGGAGTACCTTCCAGAGAACAATGGGAGGAACTCCCCAAATACAGGTGTGCCAAGTTTGTAATGTCATACCCAAGAAGACTCGAGGCTGTAATTGCTGCCAAAGGTGCTTCAACAAAGTACTGAGTAAAAGATCTGAATACTTATGTAACTGTCATATTTCAGTTCTTTATTTTGATTACAAATTTGCAAAAATGTCTAAAAACCTGTTTTTGCTTTGTCATTATGGGATTGCAGATTCAATAATTTAATACATTTTAGAATAAGGCTGTAACGTAACAAAATGGGGTATGAATACTTTCCGAATGCACTGTATGTTTGTCTGAAGTAAACAGAGAAAGGGAGGAAGGGAGAGAAGGAAGAAGGGAGGAGGAAAAAAATGTGAGGGAGAGCTCTTCTGAAAAAGCACAAGTGAGAAAAGGAGAGCCATAGAAAAAGGGGGAGAGAAAAAATATTTTTAAGGTGTTCCACCCATCCCCATCCCATCCATCCCACCCATCCCCTAAACTAATGGACAACGACACATAGGCTTCTACTTCCAGCTTATACATACTATATACATTTTACAGACACAGTATATTTTACATGAGTTATCTTTTGTTTGTTTTTAGTCCCATCCTTCAGCTACCCTCAACCCCTTCCATCTGTCTCTATAGACCATCCAGTTTTGATTTCTATTTACCATATATCTGAATTCCCTTTGACATTTGGCACTTCCAGAAATCCTGCTTCATGGTTTGAAATGGGTGACAAACCATTGAACAGCATTGTGAGCTGGCAGCGTGTAGGTGTCCCTGCTATAACGTTCAGGAGGAGGATGCTTCAAAGACGAAAGAAAGAGTGTTAATATCTCAAAACATTCTTCTCTCTCTCAGAGGTGTCACCTACAGTAGACCGCTATCACTTGACTCTGGAAATGTAATAACATTTCATTTTTTTGGTTATAATCAATTAGAGCAAAGGCACAGTAATTTAGGTAATGCCATAAATTAGTTAAGGAGCGACTGTGACAATAAGCCATAAATGTGATCCAACCCTGAATATGCTTGCCCATATTCATAGTCATTAGCTTTATTACATAATAACCTTTGCAGCATGGTCATTTATGGATTCCCCATTTTTGTTTAAGGGATTATTTCTGGTCTAAATTAGCTTGTCTGTTATGGCAAAAGACAATCTAGCCTATTAGCCTAATTAGTCCTAATTACAGATGAAAGCCTTTTCTAAACCAAAGCAATGCGCAAATCAACAGATGCCTTCAGCATTCTCTCTGAAGTCTCCCCTACTCAACTAGATTAAAGAGATTAGAGCAGCACCCTCTCTCTTTCTCTTTCTTTCTCTCTCTCTCTCAATTCAATTCAATTCAATTCAAAGGGCTTTATTGGTATGGAAACATGTTTACATTGCCAAAGCAAGTGGAATAGATAATAAACTAAATTGAACAGTAAACCTTACACTCACAAAAGTTTCAAAAGAGTAGAGACATTTCAAATGTTATATTACTGGCTATGTACAGTATAGTTGTGTAACATTGTGCAAATATTTGAAGTACGAAGGGAAAATAAATAGACAGATGAATATAGTTTGCATTTACAGTGGTGTTTGTGCTTCTCTGGTTGCCCTTTTCTTGTGGTAACTGGTCACAAATATTGCTGCTGGGATGGCACACTGTAATATTACACCTAATAGATAAGGGAGAAACTCCCCAAATACAGGTGTGCCAAGCTTGTAGCGTCATACCGAAGAAGACTCAATGCTGTTATCGCTGCCAAAGGTGCTTCAACAAAGTACTGAGTAAAGGGTCTGAATACGGTGATATTTCAGTTTTATAATTTTTTATACATTTGCAAAAATGTCTAAAAACCTGTATTTGCTTTGTCATTATGGGGTATTGTTTGTAGATTGATTAAAAAAAGGTGTTTTAATCAATTTTAGAATAAGGCTGTAACGTAACAAAATGTAGAAAAAGTCAAGCGGTCTGAATACTTTCCGAATGCACTGTACATCACCCTCCGATCCAACAGGTCCCAGACGTGCTCAACGGGATTGAGATCCGGGCTCTTCGCTGGCCATGGCTGAACACTGACATTCCTGTCTTGCAGGAAATCACGCACAGAACGAGCAGTATGGCTGGTGTCATCCACCATTGTCATGGTGGAGGGTCATGTGAGGATGAGCCTGCAGGAAGGGTACCACATCAGGGAGGAGGATGTCTTCCCTGTAACGCACAGCGTTGAGATTGCCTGCAATGAAAACAAGCTCAGTCCGATGATGCTGTGACACACCGTCCCAGACCATGACGGACCCTCCACCTCCAAATCGATCCAGCTCCAGAGTACAAGCCTCGGTGTAACGCTCATTCCTTCGACGATAAACGCGAATCCGACCATCACCACTGGTGAGACAAAACCGCGACTTGTCAGAGAAGAGCACTTTTTGCCAGTCCTGTCTGGTGCAGCGACGGTGAGTTTGTGCCCATAGGTGACGTTGTTGCCGGTGAAGTCTGGTGAGGACCTGCCTTACAACAGGCCTACAAGCCCTCAGTCCAGCCTCTCTCAGCCTATTGCGGACAGTCTGAGCACTGAAGGAGGGATTGTGCGTTCCTGGTGTAACTTGGGCAGTTGTTGTTGCCATCCTGTACCTGTCCCACAGTACGGACATTGCAATTTATTGCCCTGGCCAGATCTGCAGTCCTCATGCCTCCTTACAGCATGCCTAAGGCACGTTCACGCAGATGAGCAGGGATCCTGGGCATCTTGCCTTTGGTGTTTTTCAGAGTCAGTAGAAAGGCCTCTTTAGTGTCCTAAGTTTTCATAACTGTGACCTTAAGCTGTTAGTGTCTTAACGACCGTTCCACATGTGCATGTTCATTAATTGTTTATGGTTCATTGAACAAGCATGGGAAACAGTGTTTAAACCCTTTACAATGAAGATCTGTGAAGTGATTTAGATTTTTACGAATTATCTTTGAAAGAGAGGGTCTTGAAAAAGGGATTTTTTTTTGTTGCTGAGTTTACATAATATGACTCAATTGTCTCAAGGCTCTCTAAATACTGCTTTAAACTGTCTCCTCCCGTTAATCTACTCTGATTGAAGTAGATTTAACAAGTGACATCAATAAGGATCATAGCTTTCACCTGGATTCACCTGGTCAGTCTATGTCATGGAAAGAGCAGGTGTTCCTAATGTTTTGTACACTCAGTGTATGTTGAAGAGGTTGGGGCTCAAGCTGCATCCCTTTCTCACGCCACAGCCCGAGGAGCTCCTGTGTTCTTTTTGTGCCAATTTAAGCGTACACTTGTTGATGGATGTCATCTTGTTATATGTACAGTATTTTCCTCAACAACACCTTCCATCAATTTATATAGCAGACCCTCATGCCGAATTGAATCAAAAGCTTTTTTAAATCAACAAAGCCTAAGAAAAGCATACATTTGTTTTGGTTTGTTTGTTTGTCAATTAGGGTGCGCAGGGTGAATATGTGGTCTATCATACGGTAATTTGGTAAAAAGCCAATTTGACATTTGCTCAGGTCGTTGTTTTCACTGAGGAAATGTAGGAGTCTGCTGTTAATGATAATGAAGAGGATTTTCCATAGGTTGCTGTTGGCGCAGATCCCACAGCAGTTATTGCGGTCCAATTTGTCCCTACTTTTGTGGATGGGTGATCAGTTACTGGTTCCAAATATTGAGGAAGATGCCAGAGCTGAGGGTGATGTTAAAGTTTAGCTAATTAGAATTTGTGGTCTGTATAGTTTATCATTGAATTTAGGATACCATCAACGCTTTTTGGGTTGGAGGATTTTTATATTTGGTCCATTAGTTCATTCAATGTAATTGGAGAATCCATCGGGTTCTGGTACATTTACATTTTGGTCATTAAGCAGATGCTCTTATCCAGAGCAATTAGGATTAAGTGCCTTGCTCAAGGGAACATCGACAGATCTTTCACCTTGTCGGCTCCAGAATTCGAACTAGTGAGCTTTTGGTTACTGGCCCAATGCTCTAACCGCTAAGCTACTACCATCTGGTTATCTGTCACCCATCAGTAATAATAATGTTCTTCTCTTCTCCCTGGCCTATAGCGAGCTGCCTGCTCTCCTCTCTGAACCTTCTAGGTTACCGCTAGGCTACTATACCACTCTCTGGTTCTCTGTCACCCATCAGTAATAATAATGCTCTTCTCTTCTCCCTGGCCTATAGCGAGCTGCCTGCTCTCCTCTCTGAACCCTCTACACCCCAAACAAAAAGGATCAACAGCTGGAAGACATCATTGTTGTGTCACTGATACAGGCCTTTGTGCAGTCTCCTGTCCTGTCCTACCAAAGAGACAGAGTGTAACGCAGAAACACAGTTCATGTTTTACCTCTGGATGGGGGGAAGTGGGGCAGGATCAAGAACTGCTTTTATATTACCTTACTTCCTCTGTTCCATCAGCAGGTTGAGGAGGGGAGGATGAGAGGGTGAGGAGAGGAAGAGAGGATAGGAGGGGAGGAGAGGAGCAGAGAGGCTTTTCATGCCAGAGTGATTCCAAGTAATCTAATTCAGCCTTTCTCGCTGGTGTGCCTTCTCTCGCATTGAAGCATGCATAACACACAAACACATTTTCCGACACATACTCAAGTCTCTCTGTGTGTGTGTGAGTGAGTGTGTGAGTGAGTGAACGTACAGTGCCTTCAGAAAGTATTCATACCCCTTCCCTTGACTTTTTGCACATTTTGTTGTGTTACAGCCTGAATTCAAAATGGATTAAATATATGTTTTTTCTCATCCATCTCCTCACAATACCCCACAATAACAAAGTGAAAACATGTATTGAAAATAAAAATACAGAAATATCTCATTTTCATAAGTATTCACACCCCTGAGTCAATACTTTTTCGAAATACCTGCAATTACAGCAGTGAGTGCTTTGTTGTACATTTTTAAGAGCTTTCCACATCTGGATTGTAAAATATTTGTCCATTATTATTTTTGAATTCTTCAAGCTCTGTCAAGATGCTGATCATTGCTAGACAGCTATTGCCATAGATTGCCATAGATTTTCCAGCCAATTTAAGTCAAAACTGTAACTAGGCCACTCAGGAACATTCAATGTATTGGTATATTATATTGGTAAGCAACTCCAGTGTAGATTTGGCCTTATGTTTTAGGTTATTGTCCTGCTGAAGGGTGAATTAGTCTCCCAGTGTCTGTTGGAAAGCAGACTGAACCAGGTTTTCCTCTAGGATTTTGCCTGTGCTTATATGTAATCCATTTCTTTAAAAAAATGTAAAACTCCCTAGACCTTGCCAATGACAAGCATACCCATAACATGATGCAGCCACCACCATGCTTGAAAAGATGAAGAGTGGTACTCAGTGATGTGTTGTGTTGGAAAGGAAAGGGGGATACCTAGTCAGTTGTACAACTGAATGCATTCAACTGAAATGGGTCTTCCGCATTTAACCCAACCCCTCTGAATCAGAGAGGTGCAGGGGGCTGCCATAATCAACATCGCATTTGCCCAAAACATAATGTTGGGTATTCAGGAGAAAAAGTGAATTTCTTTGCCACATTTCTTCCAGTATTACATGAGTGCATGGTTGCAAACAGGATGCATGTTTTGGAATATTTTTATTCTGTATAGGCTTCCTTCTTATAACTCGTTCATTTAGGTTAGTATTGTGGATTAACTACAATGTTGTTGATCCATCCTCAGTTTTCTCCTATCACAACCATTAAACACTGTTTTAAAATCGCCATTGGCCTCATGTTGAAATCCCTGAGCAGTTTCCTTCCTTTCCGGCAACTGAGTTAGGAATGACGCCCGTATCTTTGTAGTGACTGGGTGTATTGATACACCATCCAAAACCTAATTAATAACTTCACCATGCTCAAAGGGATATTCAATGTCTACTTTTTTGTTGTTGACATCAACCAATTGGTCAGAGGCGACCCTGTTTCTGTTTTTGAGCCCCACATTTTTTGCCAAAAAATGTATTAAAAAAGTATTGTTTTGTTGTTGTGGCTTGCCTGTTTTGCATGTTATTTTGGCACTAATATGTGTCACATAATAGTTTGCAAACAATGTAAAAATATATAATTAAGTTAATAAAGCTGTATACAAACATGGTCTCTTTTTTGTTTTCTTGAGTAAGGCAGCTCCAAAATGCAGGTGTTTCAGCCTAGCTCAATGCTTTCTGTGGTGGTGGAGCAAGCCAGCAGAAAATACGGAGCGTTGCGCCGTTATTGGCTCAGAGGTCTGACACTCATGGGGACACTACATCACCGCCAAGTCGAAGGGGTGACTAAAAAAATTCTAGCCCCTTGGTTGCTGCCATAGAGATACATTAGAAGTGCCTGTCCAAGAAGGCTCAAGGTCATTGGCCACAGATAAAATGACATCAAATCACGTTATATGTACAGTAGCTTTGATTGGATTGATCATGTCAACAAATTTTTTTGTTAGCAGTCATCATCATGAATCAAATCTCCAATCTAATCCTTTTTAATCCTTGTCATATGAAGAGAAATAATGAAGACAAATTATAGATAAAACGTATCGATGCTCATCCGCCATTGGACATAAAAATTACACAACAAGTTAGAAATTGCAAATTCAACAATGAGTGGTTTAGACGGAATCAGTGACAGTGGCTGTGTTTCCCGAAATCGGGGATTAAGGGGCTCTTTTCCAAGTTTAAAATGATAAACATTCAACATTGGCCATGCTGTCAATAAAGCATGATTTGTGCCGTGCTCAAAACAACTTTAACTCGGAACTGCAAAAACTTCACTTCAGTGAGTTCAAGACAACTGGGAAGTTGGGAATAAACGAGCTCCGACTGGAAAAATACGTTTTGAACGGTCATTCAACTCGGAATTGTAAATCCGGCCTCTTTCTAGAGCTACGGCCTGAAGATCAATGACATCATCATGATTTAACCTTGTTTTTTTCTGAGTTCCCAGTTGTTTTGAAAGCACCATAAATCCAGAGAATGTCAGATTTTGATGACATAATTTGCCCATGAAGGACCGCCGCGCAACCTTCCTGCATATATTGTATATATTGTATGCATATATATATATATATATATATATTGTATATATTGTATGCACATACAGCATATATTGTATGCTGCTGCTAATATATTGTATGCTGCTGCTGATAAATTATGTAATATGCCAGGGAGATATGCATACTGTAGCTGAGAAAGTAATACTAAGTGTATGTTGTGTAGTAAGATGTTAGTAGCCTATGTGCCTCCCCCTAATCATTTAGTCTATTTACCCCTCTTAATTTCCCCTACTGTTCTGACTTGGTGGTGCACATGTAGCCTATAACCTGTTTAGAGAAATGTAATCATATAATATTGTAAGAGCTTTCATTGTCTGCTTATATGCCCCCTTTATTTATCCTACGGTTCTGACTTAGTGTACAGGGAGAACACTGTAAGAACGGCCCATGTTCTGAAATCTGTCCCTGTACTAAACAAAAAGTGCTAAACAAATAGTTATATTGACTATGTCCGTCCTAGCTCGCTCATTAATGTTTTAATCGATTGACTCTCATACGCTCATCGTCCCCTTATGCCATAGTTTGTACATCTCACTTGTCATTATAAACCACCTTTGTTTAAGCAAGTCAGCCATATCAGCTATGTTTTTTCAAAAGGCAGTAAATGAGGCTGAATGAACTGTTTCGCTGCCAGACAAGGTTCCACTGATAGCCAGGTGTAGCAGAGGTAAGATGTTGGAACTGCTGTTGGGACAGCTTTATGTAGGCCCTAATGTAATGTGTGCGCTGGGAGTCGGGAAGCATGTTCAGGGAATGAATAATTTAGTAAATGAACGAAACATAAAACAAAACATGAAGAACGCACAGACATGAAACTGAAACAGAAACAATGACGCCTGAGGAAGGAACCAAAGGGAGTGACATATATAGGGAAGGAAATCAGGGAAGTGATGAAGTCCAGGTGAGTCTGATGACGCGCAGGTGTGCGTAACAATGATGACAGGTGTGCTCCATAACGAGCAGCCTGGTGACCTAGAGGCCGGAGAGGGAGCACACGTGACGCCTAACAGTTTGTGGGTACCGTTTGTCACTGTTATAGTGCAATTCATGTATAGTTTAGTGTTGTGTTGTGTAGTGTAGTGGCTTAGCTGGCATGCATCCCACTAGTTTTTTGTTGTTGTTGCGCCACCAAGATTTACATGCTAAAATCGCCACTGGATTTGGTGTCCTTCTTTACGAGGCATTGGAAAAGCTCCCCGGTCTTTATGGTTGAATCTGTGCTTGAAATTCACTACTCGATTGTATTTGACATTTTGGAGTATTGTGTGTAGATCAGTGACACAAAATCGAAAAGTAATGCATTTGAAATTCAGGCTGTAACACAACAAAATGTGGAAAATACTTTTAGTGCCTGAATACTCTCTGAAGACACTGTATGTGCTCTGTGACTCAAATCAAATCAAACTGTATTTGTCACATGTGCCGAATACAACAAGCATAGACCTTACCGTGAAATGCTTACTTACAAGCCCTTAACCAAAAGTACAGTTCAAGAAGAGTAAAGGAAATAAATACCAAATAAACTAAAGCAAAAAATAATAAAAAGTAACACAACGAGGACACAGGGGGTACTGGTACCGAGTCAATTTGCGTGGGTACAGGTTAGTTGAGGTAATTTGTACATTTAGTTAGGGTGTGAAGTGACTATGCATAGATAATAAACAGCGAGTAACAGCAGTGTAAAAAAACAAATGGAGGGGGGGTGTCAATGTAAATAGTCCGGTGGCCATTTGATTAATTGTTCAGCAGTGTTTGGACCATGATAGTTCGTTGGTGATGTGGACACCAAGGAACTTGAAACTCTCGACCCGCTCCACTACAGCCCTGTATGGGGGCCTGTTCGGCCCCCCTTTTCCCGTAGTCCACGATCAGCTCCTTTGTCTTGATCATGTTGAGGAAGAGGTTGTTGTCCTGGCACCACACGGCCAGGTCTCCAACCTCCTCCCTATAGGCTGTCTCGTCGTTGATCAGGCCTACCACTGTTGTGTCATCAGCAAATTTAATGATGGTGTTGGAGTCATGACTAGCCGTGCAGTCATGATTGAACAGGGAGTACAGGAGGGGACTGAGCATGCACCCCTGAGGGGCCCCTGTGTTGAGGATCAGCGTGGCGGATGTGTTGTTACCTACCCTTACCACCTGGGGGCGGCCCGTCAGGAATTCCAGGATCCAGTTGCAGAGGGAGGTGTTTAGTCCCAGGGTCCTTAGCTTAGTGATGAGCTTTGTGGGCACTATGGTGTTGAACGCTGAGCTGTAGTCAATGAACAGCATTCTCACATAGGTGTTCCTTTTGTCCAGGTGGGAAAGGGCAGTGTGGAGTGCAATTGAGATTGCGTAATCTGTAGATCTGTTGGGGCAGTATGCGAATTGGAGTGGGTCTAGGGTATCCGGGAGGATGCTGTGAGCCATGACCAGCCTTTCAAAGCACTTCATGGCTACCGACGTGAGTGCTACGTGTCGGTAATCATGTAGGCAGGTTACCTTCGCTTCCTTGGTCTGCTTTAAACATGTAGTTATTACAGACTCGGTCAGGGAAAGGTTGAAAATGTCTGTGAAGACACTTGCCAGTTGGTCTGTGCATGCTTTGAGTACACTTCCTGGTAATCCGTCTGGCCCCGCAGCTTTGGGAATGTTGACCTGTTTAAAGGTCTTGCTTACATTGGCTACCGAGAGCGTTATCACACAGTCATCCAGAACAGCTGGTGCTCTCTTGCATGCTTCAGTGTTGCTTGCCTCAGTGTTGCTGGTGCTCGTCTGGTAGGCTCGCGTCACTGGGAAGTTCGCGTCTGGGTTTCCCTTTGTAGTCCGTAATAGTTTTCAAGCCCTGCCACATCTGACGAGCTTCAGAGCCGGTGTAGTAGGATTCAATCTTAATCCTGTATTAACGCTTTGCTTGTTTGATGGTTCGTCTGAGGGCATAGCGGGATTTCTTATAAGCGTCCGGATTGGTGTCCCGCTCCTTGAAAGCGGCAGCTTTAGCCTTTAGCTCGATGCGGATGTTGCCTGTAATCCATGGCTTCTGGTTGGGATATGTACATACATACGGTCACTGTGGGGACGACGCCATCGATGCACTTATTGATGAAGCCAATGACTGAGGTGGTATACTCCTCAATGCCATTGAATAAATCCCGGAATATATTCCAGTCTGTGCTAGCAAAACAGTCCTGTAGCGTAGCATCCGCGTTATCTGACCACTTCCGTATTGAGCGAGTCACTGGTACTTCCTACTTTAGTTTTTGCTTGTAAGCAGGAATCAGGAGGATAGAATTATGGTCAGATTTGCCAAATGGAGGGCCGGGGAGAGCTTTGTATGCATCTGTGTTTGTGGAGTAAAGGTGGTCTACAGTTTTTTTTACTCTGGTTGCACATGTGACATGCTGGTAAAAACTATGAGGTTGTGTGTGTGAGTTGTGTACATAATATGAGTCTATTTTGTGTGGGTTTTGTGTGAGACAATTTACAAAAGAGAGGCAGTGAGGGAAAACCTGGTTGTATACTGAACATGAGAATGGTCTGACACGAGTCTGCACTTTACTAGCCAGGAAACTACAAAGGTAGGTAAGATAGGAAACTACAACAAATGGAGGGAAGAAAGGGATAGAAAAACAGACAGATTGAATGATTGAAAAAAAGATTGAATGAATGAAGAGTGAATTAATTGATATAGGACTGGAGTAAGGCTGGACAACAACAGCTCACAATGTCAATATCAGCAATGGAAATGTCCACCGAGCATTGACCAGGTGCAGTCCTGAGATAGGCATGCATTGGAAATGTTGAGTCACTCCATAGCATGTTTACAATTGGCTCATTCATCCCCCTCCTCTCCCCTGTAACTATTCCCCAGGTCGTTGCTGCAAATGAGAACGTGTTCTCAGTCAACTTACCTGGTAAAATAACGGTAAAATAAAAAAAAATAAAAAAAGTAGTCATAACCATAAAAATAGAATCACTAGAACAGGCATCTATTTCCAAGGTCATAACTGGCTTAATGGAAAGCTTCCTGAATAGAATACAGAATCAGGAAAGGATGACTAAGCATTAGAGGTTGCATAGCATATCCATACACTGTACACGTATGTAACCTGCTCTAATGTATTTGAATACACCCTTCATCTTCTCATATGAGCCTCTCGCAATGATGATTATGTCCATAATTGATTCTGCCAAGTTTAGCAAGTGATTCTAATAGCAGATTAATTATGATAGATCTTTGTCGCTTTATAAAAACCTTTATAATCGGCATTGAACCATAAATCCTTATTGCACTCAAAATGCATAATGATTTCATCATAATACTAGATACTATTAGAATGATGGGTAATATATCAGGGCTTGGAGCAAGGGCGTCGTTAAGGGGGGGGGGGAAACATGAATGATTCATGGGGCCCTAGCCTGGTAGGGGCCCTTAAATGTTTAGAGAATTATTTGTTTATAATTTAAAAAATGTTAGACCAAAAAATCTGTGATGAAAATTAAAATGTATAACCATAATCAGATCAGGCATCTCTATCCAACCATCCAGTTTGTACCCCCCCACCCCCACCCCATAATGCACATGGTTTGGTACATTATTCTACACGAGGAGATCTGACAGTTGCTCCGGCATGTAGCCTAAGCATTCATGAGAGATAACCACTATGCCCCCCTTAAAAACGAAATCGGGTTTTCAGAAAAGGAAAGAAAGGAAACAAAGACAGATACAGCAAATTCAGATTTTTTTTATTCAGCACGTTTTTTCCCAGATTTTTTTTTTTTAAGGATTTGAGTGGTAAGCCAATGCAGACGGCCTGCGAACTGAGTAGCCTAGCTAGCCAATATAGCTAGCTTGATAGCTTGCTAGCTACAGGTAACTGCCTACAGTGGACTCACTCGGCTCGGTCAGAGCAGTAATTATTAACATGATGATGATGAGCTAACACTACCAGCTATGGCTAGCTAATTAGCTTTTATTTAGATATTATTATAACTGTATTCACCAATATTTGCTAGCTAGCCAGACTAAAATTAAAACCTAACATGTAGCCTAACGTACGCTAACCCCATTCCGTACAAATGTGCGCAACAGCGACATTCAAACGAGGCTGCAAAGAAAACTAATGGGACTGTAGCGACTGTGTTGACAACAAAATCTGGTGTGAACTACGTTTCTATTCAAGCGTTGATTGACATGGTAATGGCTCTATAGTATTGGAGAAAAGTTGAAAAAACTGACCCTTCCGACGCTGTATGTTACATTGCATAAAGCAACTAATTATGTCTTACAGCCTCTCTCCACCAGGTGTAGCATTTCTCTCACCGTTTAAAACCAAGAAAGGGACAGGGTAAGGGGGATGCCTAGTCATTTTTTGCGTCATCACTGCAAGCTATCATGACTCTCAAAAGCTGCTGTTTACTTCTGAAGATCACTTTAGCACCGCCCTAAATACCCGATTCAAATTCGACACAAACCTTCAAATAGGTATGTAGTGACACATTATATAAACTCTTTATAGTGTTTTATTTACATTTTAGAGGCTATAAGGTGATAAGTTGGACAGATCGAGTGAAAAAAGCCGTTTCCCCACACGGCATCTTTCCTTCTCACTATTGCGTAGGTTTCGCTTCCCCATCCGCCATTTTTAAAAAGACTCGACGGAGCTCATTGCCTTCTTGAATCATGCAGAGATGGGCATCATGAAGGCCTCGTTATTGATTTTGTTGGAAAGGGGAGAAATTGTGCTTTACAATGGTATTGATATTACAGTTGATCTGGAAGTATTACGTTTTTTGGGTGCTAAAATAAGGTCAATTGTACAGACCAGCGCGATGTACAAAAGTGAGTTAGTTCACGTTACCTATCCATACTGTAGATGCAACTACTACTGCTGTAGACAAAGATCCCAACGTCTGTCTACTACATGAAGTTGAAACAGCGGTGAGGCAGTTGTTTTGTAGCAGCAGCAGCATAACTAGACCATTTTTAAATTGTAAAGTTAGGCACATGATGACTTAGACACACTTAAATACGTATTATAGTTGATATGTACACTATTAAAACCTTTTTTCTTTCAGTGGTAGATTTTTAGTATGGTAACCTTTGTAGGGGCGAACATTAAACCTACATTTCCCTTTGTTTACTCACTTTCTAGTGCCTAGCGAGCCCCAGGCAGGCAGAATCTCAGCCGAAAGTTGTCAGACAGACTCTGATGCAGAGGATAGCAGGGAGGAGAAAGATGAGTTAAAGAGTAGCAGCAGTGCCAGTGAAGGACTGACAGAAGAGATTGAACAAGCAAGTAATAAGGGAAAGGAAGAGTATGGACAGATTCAAAGTGAGGAAGATGAGGTTTTAGATGATCCAGCACTGTGGCCAGAGAAAGTACAAGACCATGAAAGAGAAGCTATTGTTTGCAGACTAGCCAACAGGTGTGGTGAGGAGACAGAACTGTATAAAATCATGCCCCCAGACTCATTTACAGTACAGTAAGTCAGCAAACGGAAGAGAAAAGGTGCAGAGACTGGCTTATTTATAGTAAGAGTGTAAAGGCATATTGCATTCCATGTGTTCTTTTTTCTCATGAGCAAAGTAAACCATCACCCAGTTCTCTGAATAGTAAGGATGGCTATAAGATATCATCCGTGAAATGGCGGAGAATGTATGACAAACTACCAGAGCATGAGGATGGTGTGTCTCACAAGAACTGTTACTGGAAATGGAAAAATCTGCAGCATACCGTAACTACAACTACAGGTATAGACAGTCAGCTGCAGAAACAAATCCAGTCAGAAATGTATAAAAACAGAGCACTTCTAGAAAGGATTTTGGATGTGACACTGTACTTAGGAATCTAGGAATCTGATGATCTTGATGATGTGCATACTGGACATTACCTAGGCTTACTTGAGCTGTTGTCAAATTATGACCTGCTATTACATGACAAAAAGAAAGGAGCACGACTGACTCATTACCTCAGCTCTGAGACACAAAACGACTTCATAGGAATATGTGGTCAAAGGGTTTTGAAAGCAATACTTTATGAAAGAGAAGATGCAATCTATTACTCGGTTATACAGTGGGGCAAAAAAGTATTTAGTCAGCCACCAATTGTGCAAGTTCTCCCACTTAAAAAGATGAGAGAGGCCTGTAATTTTCATCATAGGTACATGACCTCTGTCATTGCCAACAAAGGGTATATAACAAAGTATTGAGATAAACTTTTGTTATTGACCAAATACTTGTTTTCCACCATAATTTGCAAATAAATCCATTAGAAATCCTACAATGTGATTTTCTGGATTTTTTTTTCTCATTTTGTCTGTCATTGTTGAAGTGTACCTATGATGAAAATTACAGGCCTCTCTCATCATTTTAAGTGGGAGAACTTGCACAATTGGTGGCTGACTAAATACTTTTTTGCCCCACTGTATATGATGCAAATCCAGACATTTCCCATACTGAGCAAAATGTATTATTGGCAAGATATTTACACAAAGATAAAGTTCAGGGAACAGGTGAATGGGAAATAATTGAATGTTTTCTTGAATTTAAAGACTTTGCTAGAAAGACAGGCAGTGACATTTATGAAATGATTTTGAGTGCATTGGAAGGGCATGGTATTGACATTTCAGATTGCAGTGGTCAAGGCTATGATAATGGTGCAAATATGTCAGGGAAAGTGAAGGGAGTTCAAGCACACATACTGCAAAATAATCCACTGGCCACATACTCACCTTGTGCCTCCCATACTCTTAATCTTGTGGGTGTACATGTAGCTCAGTCGTGCCCAGAAGTATCAACCTTTTTTGGCTGTGTGAATCGTCTTTACAATCTGTTCAGTTCCAACCCAGAGCGATGGGCCATTCTCAAGGAAAAGACTGGCTGCTGTCTTAACCGCCTTTCAGACACGCGATGGAGTGCGCGTATTGCTGCGGTCCGACCAGTGTCAACTCATTTACCGTCTATCATCAAGCCTCTAGACATGCTTCTTGCTACCTGCAGCCTGACAAACAAAGCCAAATCTGAGGCAAAAGGTCTGAAAAGCTACTTCATGTCTTTCAAGGCAATCTTCCTGCTCACTTTCTGGGTAAAAGTTTTGCAGCATATTGAGAATAGAAGCCTAATTCTTCAGTCAGGAAATATTTCTCTGGACACTGAAGCAGCTCACATTAAGGCACTACAGGCTCTGTGTAATCAGTGGGACGCTCTTCTGGCAGAAGCCTCCATGTTGGCAAAGGAAATGGGTGTAACTACTCAGCTTCACAGTGAACAGAGGAGCCGCCAGAAAAAAATAAAACGTTTCCCTGATGAGACTGAAGATGACATAGCAAATGAACAGAAGTCAGACACTGGATTTTGCAACACAGTGTTTGATGTGGCTCTGGATAGTATAATCAGTCATTTGGACATGCGATTGCAGCTATATGCAAGGATTTTTCATCAATACTTACATTTAGGAAAATTACTGAAAAACCAAATGTGTGTATCTTGCCACAAATTGAGAAAGAATTACTCCAAAGATCTCACAGATGGATTTGAAAATGAAGTGCGACATCTAAAGACAATATATGGTGCCACTTTTTCAGATGGTCTTTCTCCTGTAGAGCTCCTAAATGCCATCCACAAGATGCAGCTACAGAGCATTTTTGGAGAGGTATGCATTGAATTGCGAATGTCTGTAACATTTGCTGTAGGTGAACGTGCCTTCAGTAAGCTGAAACGTATAAAGAACTATCTAAGACCTACAATGTGCCAAGACAGGTTGAACAGCCATGCAATCCTTTCAATTGAAAACCAGTTAGCTAGAAAATTTAACTTTAAAGACAATATAAATTAGTTTGCTCACAAAAAGGCTTGACGCTGGGCTATTTGTGCAGTGTAACCTCTGAGTTTTGTTTACAGGGAACAAACACAAGGACAAATGCCTTAACCTGTTCTACACAAGCCTGCCCGGTCATAGGCAAAATACTGTTTCAGAGTATTTTCTGCTATGGTTTATCTCCTGTTGAACTTACTCAGGAATGCCCACATAATGTCTTAACACTACAGTGTTAATTTCACAGATGCTTGTTCTCTGTAGGTACCACATTTATGCCTGCACCACATAGTTCAGGATTTATTTTTATTTGGGGTATGCTATTTAGGCATTTATTTAGGAATTATGCATATGGCAGAAGAGGGTTAGCCTTGTTTATAATAATTGGTAATACATTCTTTAATCTGAAACATGGATCATTAGTAATTTCTTCATTAAAACTACAATACCATATATTAAAAAATAAGTCACCAATTGTGTAGTTATTTATAATAAAGCATCATAAAAATCTCATGACACAGACAGCTTTTGTTAACATTAGGAACCAAAATGTTTTGCAATACTATTAATATAGGCAAAGGATGAAGGTGGAAACTAGAATCTGCACAATTGTAGTATAGAGCAGCAGAAGCTTATAGTTAGTACATTTAATAACACATTGTTCAGTACGTTATTTTAGGGGCCCGGTAGTTGTTTTTTTCACAGGGCTCCAAAATTCTGGCAACGCCCCAGGCTTGGAGTGTACAGTACTTCACAAAGATCCCAAGTCAGTCTGCACTTCTGACAGCTACAAAAACATCTCAAATCGTATTCCCTTATTAATAATTTTGCAAGTACTCTATACTAAAATATGAGCTAATTTATCTGCAAAGAAAAAAGACTGAGCTGTAAGTGGGTATCATGCTCATTCTGGTACCCACATAAAGCTTTCTCACAGAGACGGTATGAAATACTGATGTGAGAAAGATACATTCTCTATACAATTTGTGTCAATGCAAAGTGTGGGTGCCATTATCCTTTTGTTGACACATCAGAAGAAAAGGAATATGAAAAGGGAAATATGGATAATATACTGTACCTCTGCACACATAGCATCAATTATCCGGGACATGAGTCTGTTGACACCAGGAAGAGAAACTGCTGCTTCAGCAACAGTTTATGGGATCCTAATGCATTAAAAAAATACTAAATACTTTTGGGGAACAAGATCTACAGTATCTGCATTCCTCTCAGCACAGCAACACAGGAATACAGGCACAGCCACCCATGTAGTGGGAGAGTCACTTCGGGGGCTGCCTTACACCCACGGCCACCTATAATGTAGCTATAGAAACGGCTAATATCCACGGGACGGTTAAGCTAACATAGGCTAATGCGATTAGCATGAGGTTGTAAGTAACTAGAACATTTCCCAGGACATAGACATATCTGATATTGGCAGAAAGCTTAAATTCTTGTTAATGTAACTGCACTGTCCAATTTACAATAGCTATTATAGTGAAAGAATACTATGCTATTGTTTGAGGAGAGTGCACAATTTTGAATATGAAAAGTTATTAATAAACAAATTAGGCACATTTGGGCAGTCTTGATACAACATTTTAAACAGAAATACAACGGTCCATTGGATTAGTCTAAAACGCTGCACATACACTGCTGCCAATAGTGGCCAAACTCTGAATTGCACCTTTGCTGGAATAATACATTATGGCCTTTCTCTTGCATTTCAAAGATGATGGTACAAAAAAATACAAAAGAACGGTTGGTTTTTTCTTTATATTATCTTTTACCAGATCTATTGTGTTATATTCTCCTACATTCCTTTCACCTTTTCACAAACTTCAAAGTGTTTCCTTTCAAATGGTACCAAGAATATGCATATCCTTGCTTCAGGGCCTGAGCTACAGGCAGTTAGATTTGGGTATGTCATTTTAGGCAAAAAAATAAATAAAAAAAGGGGCGGATCCTTAAGCCCTTACAGATGCATCACAATCACATAACTCAACACTGGTAAGCAACATGTCATGCTTGTAAGTGGGTGTAATTGATCTCTCTGGTATCTTTAAGTTGCTTTTCTGGATCTAACTCTGTTTAGAAAACCAAGGCAAATGGGGTGAGAGATGTTCTGTGAAGTTAAATAGAGTAGCTTTGATGAATCCGCCCAGCAGAGAGGCTCATCTGTATAGCAACCTAAGAGAGACACACACCTCCAGGCCTAGCCTCAGGCCACAGAGAGCCTCTGGGCCCCAGACACAGGGCCTGCTGAGGGCCACATGTACCCACTCCTCCATGCCAAAACACACACTCCACAGGCAAAACACTGGAGCTACAGGTCTGCAATATCAGTGTAGTTATATCAGATCTAATATTGATTTTGTAATGTACGATAACTATGCAGTAAATGTATTACGCCAAAATCATAGTGTACAGTATGATTGTAATCCTATGGCATTCTATATTTTGTTTATCTTTAAAAATGATGTGTCTTTGTTCTTCTTACATTTGTATTTAACTAAACTGAAAAAAATATAGACGCAACATGTAAAGTATTGGTCCTATGTTTCATGAGCTGAAAATAAAGATCCCAGAAATGTTACATAGACACAAACACCTTATTTCTGAAAAATGTTGTGCATCATTTTTTTTTACATCCCTGTTGGTGAGCCTTTCTCCTTTGCCAAGATGATCCATCCACCTGACAGGTGTGGCATATCATTTAGCTGATTAAACGTCATGATCATTACACAGGTGCACCTTGTGCTGGGGACTATAAAAGGCAACACAATGTCACAACACAATACCACAGATGTCTCAAGTGTTTTGGGAGTGTGCAATTGGCATGTTGACTGCAGTAATTTCCACCAGAGCTGTTGCCAGAGAATGGAATGTTCAAGGTAGTTTTAGGGAATTTGGCAGTATGTCCAACCGGCCTCACAACCACAGAACACGCTTAACCATGCCAGCCCAGAAACTGCACATCCGGCTTCTTCACCTGCAGGATTGTCTGGGGGGTGGGGGTATTTCTGCTGAGGAGTATTTCTCTCTGTAATAAAGCCCTTTTGTGGGGAAAAACCCATTCTGATTGGCTGGGCCTAGCTCTCGAGTAGGTGAGCCTATGCCCTCCAAGGCCCACCCATGGCTGCACCCCTGCCCAGTCATGTGAAATCCATAGATTAGGGTCTAATGAATATATTTCAATCGACTGATTTCCTTATCTGAACTATAACTCAGAAAAATCGTTGAAATTGTTGCATGTTGCGATAATATTTTTGTTCAATATATTTTAATCACATTACGGTATAAAAGTAAATATAAGATGCTGTTAAGGGAAGTGTTGTCACTGTTCTGAACAGCAGGATGCACACTGTGTAACCCACATAACTTTGAATGAATTTCAGAACTCTGGCACAGCCCATCTGCTCTATGTGTTGTAGTGACTTTGACTGACTGACTGAGTGACACCACTCACCATGGCCAGGGGCACAATGCCCCCCAGGTCTTTCTGGGCAAGCCGGATCTCTGTCTCTGCCTCCTGCGTGGTGGCATGGCTGCCCGGGTACTCAACCTGCCACGTGATCCAGCGGCTGCCCAGTGGACCCAGGAAACTGTCCACCTCCAGATCCACCTGTAGGACCCTCTGGAAACCCACCTCTGACCTGCAGCACAGACAGAGAGAGAGATGGGAGAGGATCAATATTGTATGAGAAAGTAATGGTGTTTCTATAAGCTCTATCAACACACATTCCTATGACTAAAAATAGTGGCGTCTAGTGACTAAATCAATGTCTGTAAACCATGACATTTTATAGACTGCTTCTACAAAAGGTCAACTCTCTGGTCCTTGGTATGATATGCACTGTTAGCTAATTCTCACAACTCTGTATTGACATGCTGTGTACTGCCCATACAGTTACACAGTTGCTCTGTACAGTAATATATCGGAGTCTGTAGCTCAGAGGGAAGCTCCACATAACTGTCACCCTGCTCCAGCCTGGTCTCATAGACTAGACATAACATAATAAGCATAAAATTAGCATATGTTATGTTTGATATGGTTATGTGAGATGGATGGTTACTTAAGGCAAAAACAAAAGTAGGATGGTTGGTCGGGGTGGATGGATGGGTGTATAACATGAACGTCTAGCAACCCAAATTGAATCTCATCACGGACAACTTTAGCATTTTAGCTAATTAGCAACTTTTCAACTACTTACTACTTTTTAGCTACTATGCAACTACTTAGCATGTTAGCTAACCCTAACTTTAACCCTTTTAGCTAACCCTAACATTAACCCTTTAACCTAACTCCTAACTTTTAAACATAAACTTAACTCTAACCCCTAGCCTAGCTAACGTTAGTAAGCCACCTAGCTAGAATTCGTAACATATCATACGTTTTGTAAATTTGTACCTTGTACGTTTTGCAAATTCATAACATATAATACAAATTGTAATTCGTACCATATCATACAAAATGGGTGATGGACTTCCACAAATGAATACATACCATACGAAATGTAACATATCATACTAAATGGAGCTTCTCAGATTTACGTACAGAATAATAGAAAATGCTCTGAGACCAGGTGCCTGCTCTGGACATGAAGGCTTGGGTGTTTACCACTGCCCTTGTTTGCAGCAGTACAATATGAATATATATAATTGTATGCAAGGAGAATATACGGCAGGGCAGACAATAATTTCCCAGTGACAGTCTCCGGTGCTCAGAGTTTAAATATAGCCAGGAGGCAGCAAAGGTCAGCTTTACACAGGAGCAGGAGGAGATTGGAAATGGCACAAGATCTGTTAGCCATGTCTTGTGTGTCAAATGGCAGGGCTCAGGGCCAATACATTTCACACACTGTCTCCGAAGCGCACTGGTACTAAACAACATCTCCTTCATTTGAGGCTTGCCAGAAGAAAGAGAGATTGAAAGAGATAAATATGCACTCTTTCTAAAGCTCTCTTTATGCTTCTTGGACAACGATGCCAGTTTGTCTACAGTACATATGGCACATGGCACCCTTTCCAACATAAATGTTCCCTTTTTTATTGTTGTGATGAACAAAGAACAACATGCATTGTACTTCGAGAAAAGACATCTGAGCAAATATATAATGCTCTCAATTATGAATGTGACTCAGAAAACAGGAAAACGCCTCCCGAGTGGCTAAAGCACTGCATCCCAGTGCTTTCAGTACACACCCGGGTTCGATCCCAAGCTGTGTCGCAGCTGGCCGCGACCGGGGGACCCATGATGCGGCACACAATTGGCCCAGCGTCGTCCGGGTTAGGGGAGAGTTAGGGATGGCCGGGATGTCCTTGTCCCATCATGCTCTAGCGACTCCTGTGGTGGGCCAGGCACATGCACGCTGACTTTGGCCGCCAGTTGCACGGTGTTTCCTCCGACACATTGGTGCGGCTGGCTTCCGGTTTAAGCGAGCAGTGTGTCAAGAAGTAGTGCGGCTTGGCAGGGTCGTGTTTCGGAGGACGTATGGCTCTCGACGTTCGCCTCCCCCTAGTCTGTACGGGAGTTGCGGCAATGGGACAAGACTGTAACTACCAATTGGATATCACGAAATTGGGAAGAAAAAGGGGTCAAAAGTACAAACCAAAAAAGAAAACAGGAAAACAATGAATAATAGACCAGGCGTTTCATTTGCTGAAACCTGGGTTTTTGTAAGGCTTACACTCACTCCCCATTCACATATTTTTTTTCACTCCGAGTAAATGAGTGATTTGTTGCGTCCGAGCGCACAACAACCCAATTTCTCGATGAAGCAGAAGTGTGTAGAAATATTTAAAATGACAACCAAAGAACTTGTGCCACATTCCATAACAGTGTAGCAATCAGTGTGGAGAGAGATGGGCTGTGCTGTGCTGTCAGAGCAATGTTATGACAGAAAACATCCTTACATAACTGCTTCCTCCACAGTCCCTCTGACAAAACAGATGCCAATTTCAAATCAAATGTTATTTGTCACATGCGTACAAAACAACAGGTGTTGACTTTACCTTGAAATGCTCACAAGCCCTTTCCCAAAAATGCAGTTAAAAAGTCAACAAAAGAAAATGTAAAAATGAAATAGTAACAATGTAAAATAACAATGACAAGGTTATTTACAAGGAGTACCGGTACCGAGTCAATGTGTAGGGGTACGAGGTAGTTGAGGTAATTGAGGTAATATGTATAGTACATATAGGTAGGGGTAAAAGCAGGTTCTAGGTTAAGGGCGGGCCCGCCCTACCGTACCTCCTTGCCCGTCCAAATAAAATATTGAAATATATTTCTAATTTATTTGACCGAGACGCACGCCGACAGAGACGCATCAATCTCAGATAAAGCATCTGAGAGAGCGAAACAGCACCACTCTGTCTCCGTATGTGATAAAAATAAACAATCTAAGGGCAAACAATTCACACAATGAAACAATGAATGTGCAAGAATTGGAGGGAGACAGTGAGGTACATTCTGGAGAGCTGAGTGCAAGCATTCTGGAGAGAAATGCCCATATCTTCGCCACACGCCCCTCCCCTTCTTCTTGTTTCAACATTTTAAATGATACTCAAGACACATTATCTTCACACATTTTAGATGCTTTTCAATGACAGCCGCAACTCAATAATCAGCTATTAGGCCTATTGGCACACGCGCTGCCCAAATTTCTGGCTTTCCAAATAGGCATAGGCCCATGCACTTGTGATTTGAAACAATCCACAGCTATTTAAAAAAATACGCTTATTCTCTTCTATTTTATTTGTCAACTTTAGGCCTATGTATTTTTCTTAGTTGATGATGGAAGTTATAGGTCTACTGCTGCATTGGCCAATAGGCTGTGTCTGAGTTCCATGCGCTAATTTCTATAGGTGCCAATGGATCATGGTGTATCAATGAGTCCATATGGCAAAGGCTGGTGTTCTTGCATTAGTTGAATTTTAACTTTTAGATTTGTATTATTTTTATTCATATTTTTATGATTAACCACGTGACAATAATTTTGAGAAACGAAAACATTACTATGAAACTTTTCCACGAAAATGCACATATAAAAATTATCATAACTGGCACGCAGATAGGTAGAAATGGTAGGATAAATTGTAAGCTTCCCCAGACCCATTAACAAAATCCATCCAACTGATTCATTCTGGCGCTGGCCCTGGGTAAAAGTTACTAGGCAATCAGGATAGATAATAAACTGAGTAGCAGCAGCATATGTGATTCGTTTCAGGAAACTAGGCATATGTCGCGTGTCACTACTTCACAGGAGAGGCATTTAAAAATTTTTTTATCAAAATGTGTTTTTTGGCAGAAATGCCTCCTGGAACATGTGAACTTTCATGTGACTTAATAACAAACTTCTATGCTATCTGTAAATATGGATACAATTGTTAAATTATGAGCCTAGCGGTGGTGTAAAGTACTTACGTAAAAATACTTTAAAGAACTACTTAAATAGTTTTTTGTGGTATCTGTACTTTAGTATTTATATTTTTGCCAACTTTTAATTTTACTCCACTACATTCCTAAAGAAAATAACGTATTTTTTACCCCTTACATTTTCCCTGACACCCAAAAGTACTAGTTACATTTTGAATTATTAGCAGGACAGGAAATTGTCTAATTCACACACGTATCAAGAGAACATCCCTGGTCATCTCTACTGCCTCTGATCTGGCAGACTCACAAATGTTCAGATATTATACGTTTCTAATTTTGTCCGAAAGTTGTTATCTTTGCAAGTTAAAGCATACTGTTAGGTAACTAGCCAACATTAGCTGGCTGGCTTGCTAGCTAACATTACGTGTATGATCTGTGAATAACTATTAATCGTATCTCAGAGCCAGCTAACAATGAACCTGGTTGGTTAGCTACTTGCAATTTCATGCCGGGTAGTAATGTTATGAGTTGGGATTATGGTTCCTTGTTTGGCTAGCTAGCTACATGTCTAAACAAAAGACTCCACTATGCAGAAACCATTTCACTGTACCATTTACACCTTCTGTATCCTGTGCATGTGACAAATAAACTTTGATTTAATTTGATATAGTGTGTGTTTACCAGAGATGGTAATGTGAAGAATAACATGACCTGCACCAAAGTCAAATTAGGATATAACGTTAGGCCAACGAGACAGTGTCCAAGTTCTAAAATGCTCTGGTAGAATTCCCTGTTATTATTTCATCATACTCACAACCGTAAGCTATTTTCTGTGATTGGCTTGCCATTAACTTGTAAATAATGATCTTGATTTGTGTTTATTTTCCTGTAATAATGAGTACAAATGAGCTAAAGTGAAGAGGTTGTCAGCTATATGATATGGTCATTATTTGAACTGGCTAGCCATCTAACAAGCTGTTTATAAAGTTTCCTTTAGTTGCCTGGTGTGCTAGATTGACATATACTGAATTCATTTTTAAACGGGTGGGTTTATTGGTGTTAAAATTCTCCAGTTATGCAATTTTGGACAACCAGGCTGCTAATGTCATGCAGCCTGTAGTTTTTGTGTGTATAATTTTTCACAACGACAAGTTTGATGTCAGATGACAATAGAATGTTCATGATGTCACTCCGTCAACTGTCAATAGATGTAGTATAAACCAGACTTTAGTCTTGACATCTTTGGTTGTTTAGTACATGGCTTCACATGTGAATCCTTAAAGAGATGGGTGGGGCTAAGGCTTAAGAGGGTGTGAACGATGCTGAATGGGTGTAGATAAAGAAAAGCTGTCCAAGTAGGTGTACCAAAACACTCAAGGGCCATTTTCTCAAAAGTGGGGTTACAAGTTTATCAGCTTTCAAAGCAGAATTACTTTCCCATTGTTCCTTAACTGTAGTGTATGATATACAAACAAAGAGTCTGTACTTTAATCCAATGTAAAAAACACAATTTAAATGTTGCTACTTAAGACCAGATCGAGCTGGTCGGTCACATATGTGAAGAGTATGAAAGTGTGTCTGTGTGTAAGTCAGTTGAGGCTCCTCAAAGGAGGAAGGGGAGGATCATCCTCTTCAGAAAATTCCATAAAAATCTAAATAGTGAAGCATTAAAAAAGTTATCCTTTTCAGATTAAAACACACTGTTTTGCAACGAAGGTCTACAGTAGCCTCAGCAACACTAGGGTAGCACCATGGTGTAGTCAGAGAATGGCTAGCTTCTGTCCTCTTTTGCGTACATTGAATTCAATGCAAAACTTAGGAGGCTCATGATTCTCACCCCCTTCCATAGACTTATACAGTAATTATGAGAACTTCCGGAGGACTTCCTCCAACCTATCAGAACTTTTGCAACATGCACTGACATGTTGTCCACCCAATCAAAGGATCAGAGAATGAATCTAGTACTGAAAACATACACTACAGCTAGCTAGCACTGCAGATCATAAAATGTGGTGACTAGTTTACTCAAAGAGAGAGAAAGACAATAGTTTTCAACAAATACATTTCTCCCAAAATTAAGAAGCGCGAGAGAGAGAGAGAGAGAGATTTAAGTAGCTATATTTGGTAAAAAAAAATGTAACTGTCACTTAGCTAGCAAATGCAGCTAGCTAGTTTAGTCTACTTAAACACCTGGCTCAAACAGAGAGGGATGCTATGTTAGCTAGCTGGCTATGGATCCAACACTGGAACTCTTCTAAGTCAAGGTAAGCTTTTGGTTTAATTCATTTATTGCCACCGTGGTCCGCTGGTGTAACTGCTAAACTGCTTTCTGACTGTACACTGTACTGCATGATTGCAGCGGGTTTACTAACGCTAGTTGTAGTAGTTCTCGTGGACCAGGACGTGACAACGATGTAGGCTGTGTTTAGCGGTTAGCAGTCATGATATGTAGGTTTGGCTTGGAAAAGTATTTTCGCCTGGTCACAGACAGCTGATGTGTTGTGCACTGAAGTCCACAAGCGAAGGGAGGAGGAGAGTGTGTATATAGTTGCAAGAAGGAATTATATATACAATGAGCAAAATGATCATGATGTTTTTATGTGGCTGCTATGGAAGTGAACTGTTTGCGTGTGATCAGAGGTGTATTCATTCCACCGATGCTGTTGACAAACGTTTCTGCAAACGGAAGGAAACAGGGATAAACATACCTTACTTTGTCCAATAGAAACTCACATTTGCAACTGTTGGAATAATGTTTACACCCTAGATCAGCTAGATGCAGGCAAGAGTTTGCAAGGCAGTTTTGAATGTGTCACTCTGTCACCTTGATTACTCAAAATTCTCTCTACCTGTGCTGAAAACTTTAAATCATAGGCTAGGTTGTAGCAACCTCATGATGGGTGCAGGGAAAATTTGAGTATCATGTAGTAGCCTAAACATGTCAATGTTATATTGAGCTGGGTGAATGGAATATGAAGGACAGTGTACATAGAGCCAGTGCAAGAAAAAAAGTGGGTCAATGCAATCGACCGGTTGGTGACCACTGGAGTAAAGTCAAACTAATAGAAGTGACTGAGGAGCAGCAGGATATGGCAAGCTACACTTTTAGAAAAAAGGGTTCCAAAAGGGTGAAATTAAACACTGAAAGAATAAAAAATAATAATTCTCTCCGCAAATTATTCTGCACAGGAACAGAGGATGATTTCAGGTTTTTGATTTAGAGATGTCAATTATTGCCCTCCCTACGGCATATCAAAGGTGGCTGTGAAAATTAAGGACTTTACGAGGTTTCATATTTCCTTTGAATATACAGTAGCACGCCAGCTTCTGAGATATCAGGAAGATATGATGCCAGATGACAGTTTTCTTTGTTCTCTGAGCTTAACCTTAACACACAGGCATTCGGCAATTTAGCAATTTTGTGAAACAAAAAAATCTGACTCCAATAAAAAGAGCAGAGAGAAACATTTTTGAGTAATGAAGCCCGTAGAAAAATAGATAGGATAGGAGAGGGGAGAATATGGGAGGAGAAGAGAGATTGTGAAGAAAGAGGAAATATTGAGGAGAAGAGAAATTCATAGGAAGAGAGATTGTGAAGAAAGAGGAAATATTGAGGAGAAGAGAAATTCATGCACATATTATTTTGGCCCTTTGACTTTGATGACACCACCTTGTTCGTAAGAGCAGTGGAAACAAATGGCAACAGCTAGTGTGAGATGAGTCCTGGTGAGCAGCTTGTCAGTGGATATTAACACTGGCCAGACTGGTGGGGGAGGTCTACCATGCAGGTGAGGGTAGATAAGCCTGAAAAAACATTTGTTTACACCATAATAACACTCACTGTGAGTCACTGAATAAGAACGGCGCTATATAGTTAAAATACAGCGTGAAAGTGTACATGTGTGTGTGCATGCGTGTGTTATGTGCTTATATTTGACAGACCATGTAAGCTGTCAGAATGCGATGCATTTAATTAAATAAAGTACACTTAAAGGACAAGTTCACTTGTTTTTACAAAATCTCTTTTCAGATGTAAATGTATATGGCATGTTACAGAAGTGTCCAGACACTTTTTTTGCGATTTCACTTGGTTTTGAGAAACTTACCCCACCAGCAATAGACTTCCTCATTGCTTGTTCTGCAGTATGGGGGCTACGGAAGAACATTAACAAAGGCTCCAAAAACACCCAAATACGTACTTTTAGAAACGGCAAAGCTCTCAGTATAGTGATGCAGGTCTTTAGATGTTGTACACATGAAAATGTGTAATTCCAAACTTTATCCACAACTTCGTATTCCACTTTGTTGGAGTCTAGCGATATTTTTCCATGTGCCAGCATGCACATTCTTTCTCGTTCCCATTGTGGTGATATGAGAAATGAGAAAGCACACACATCTATTGCTGGTGGGGTAACTTTCTCAAAACCAAGTGAAATAGCAAAAAAAAGTGTCGACACTTCTATGACATGCCATTTACATGCCATTTAAAAAATAGAGGTGTGCTCAAAAAAAAAGTGAACTTGTCCTTTAAGGTATTGCGACAATTGTTGCTATGAAGTCTGTCTGAACTTTTGAAGATAAGGTTAAGCTAATCAACATCTGAAGCTGCTAATGTTACTGGTAAAGGAGATACTGTACCTTACTTAATTTGGCCAATAAACCACTAGTTCTCATGGATGGTCGGGGCAGGAGAGAAAGGCTGAAAATTCTATTTTATCTTCTATTTATGTTCTATTTATCAATAGATGGCTTGCTGTAACACTGCATGTACAGTTCTATTGTTACAGTCCAGGCTCTGCTGATGTGTTGCTACTGTTGCACTTGACCCAGGTCAAATCAAATCAAAGTTGATTTGTCATGTACACAGGATACAGGGTGTAACGTGTACAGTGAAAAAGTCTACTTGCCAGATTTCCTCAACAGTACAGTACACTATATAAAAACATGAACAAATAAATAATACAAAGTAGTAAACATTTGCGAGAGATACTGGTCCAATGTCCTAATGAATTAAAGATACACCAAGAGAGATCCATCTAGGATTATTCCTCAAAACTTCTGTCTGTTATCAAATCAAAATCAAATCAAATCAAATTGTATTGGTCACATACACATGGTCAGCAGATGTTAATGTGAGTGTAGCAAAATGCTTGTGCTTCTAGTTCCGACAGTGCAGTAATATCTAACAAGTAATCTAACAATTCCCCAACAACTACCTAATACACACAAATCTAAAGAGGTGACTGAGATTATGTACATATAAATATATGGATAAGCGATGGCCGAGCGGCATAGACAAGGTGTAATAGATGGTATAAAATGCAGTATATACATACGATGAGTAATGTAAGATATGTAAACATTATTAAAGTGGCATTATTTAAAGTTGCATTGTTTAAAGTGACTAGTGATCCATTTATTAAAGTGGCCAGTGATTGGGTCTCAATGTAGGCTGTTTAGCAGTCTGATGGCCATGAGATAGAAGCTGTTTTTCAGTCTCTCGGTCCCAGCTTTGATGCACTTGTACTGACCTCGCCTTCTGGATGGTAGCGGTGTGAACAGGCAGTGGCTCGGGTGGTTGTTGTCCATGATGATTTTTTTGGCCTTCCTGTGACACCGGGTGCTGTAGGTGTCATGGAGGGCACCCTCTGGAGAGCCTTGCAGTTGAGGGCGGTCCCGTTGCCGTACCAGGCTGTGATACAGCCCTACAGGATGCTCTCGATTGTGCACCTGTAAAAGTTTGTCAGGGTTTTGGGTGACAAGCCAAATTTCTTCAGCCTCCTGAGGTTGAAGAGGCTCTGTTGCGCCTTCTTCACCACACTGGCTGTGTGGGTGGACCATTTCAGTTTGTCTGTGATGTGTACGCCGAGGAACTTAAAACTTTCCACCTTCTCCACTGCTGACCCTTCGATGTGGATAGGGGGTGCTCCCTCTGCTGTTTCCTGAAATCCACGATCATCTCCTTTATCATCTCCTTTTGTTGACGTTGAGTGTGAGGTTATTTTCCTGACACCACACACCAAGTGCCCTCACCTCCTCACTGTAGGCTGTTTCGTCGTTGTTAGTAATCAAACCCACTACTGTTGTGTCATCTGCAAACTTGATGATTGAGTTGGAGGCGTGCATGGCCATGCAGTTGGGGGTGAACAGGGAGTACAGGAGGGGGCTGAGCACGCATCCTTGTGGGGCCTCAGTGTTGAGGGTCAGCAAAGTGGAGATGTTGTTTCCTACCTTCACCACCTGGGGGTGGCCCATCAGAAAGTCCAGGACCCAATTTGACATGGTAGGGTTTAGACCCAGGGCCTCCAGCTTGATGATGAGCTTGGAGGGTACTATGGTGTTGAATGCTCAGCTGAAGTCAATGAACAGCATTCTTCCATAGGTATTCCTCTTGTCCAGATGGGATAGGGCAGTGTGATGGTGATTGCATCGTCTGTGGACCTGTTGGGGCGGTATGCAAACTGAAGTTGGTCTAGGGTGGCCGGTAAGGTGTAGGTGATATGATCCTTGACTAGTCTCTCAAAGCACTTCATGATGACAGAAGTGAGTGCTACGGGGCGGTAGTAATTTAGTTCAGTTATCTTTGCCTTCTTGCGTACAGGAACAATGGTGGCCATCTTGAAGCATGTGGGGACAGCAGACTGAGATAGGGAGTGATTGAATATGTCCGTAAACACACCAGCCAGCTGGTCTGTGCATGCTCTGAGGACGCGGCTAGGTATGCCGTCTGGGCCAGCAGCCTTGTGAGGGTTAACATGTTTAAATGTTTTACTCACGTCGGCCACGGAGAAGGAGAGGGGAGGGGGCGCAGTCCTTGTTAGCGGGCCGCGACGGTGGCACTGTGTTATCCTCAAAGCGGGCAAAGAAGGTGTTTACTTTGACTGGAAGCGTGACGTCGGTGTCCGTGACGTGGCTGGCTTTCTCTTTGCAGTCCATGATTTCCTGTAGACCCTGCCACATACGTCTCGTGTCTGAGCCATTGAATTGCAACTCCACTCTGTCCCTGTACCGGCATTCTGTTTGTTTGATTGCCTTGCGGAGAGAATAACTACACTGTTTATATTCAGCCATATTCCCAGACCTCTTTCCAAGGTTAAATGCGGTGGTTCGCAATTTCAGTTTTGCGCGAATGCGGAAGTTAGAATAGCAGTGATCGAGTGTGTATTACCCCATCCACGGTTTCTGGTTAGGGTAGGTTTTAATAATCACAGTGGGTACAACATCTCCAATGCACTTCCTTATAAACACACTCACCGAGTCAGCGTATAGATTGATGTTGTTCTGAGGCTGACCGGAACATATCCCAGTCTGCGTGATCAAACAAATCTTGGATTCCGATTGGTCAGACCAGCGTTGAATGTTTCTAGTCACTGGTACATCCTGTTTGAGTTTCTGCCTATAAGATGGTAGGAGCAAGATGGCGTCGTGGTCGGATTTGCCGAAGGGAGGGCGGGGGAGGGCTTTGTATGCATCGCGGAAGTTAGAATAGCAGTGATCGAGTGTGTATTACCCCCTCTAGTACTGCAATCAATATGCTGATAGAATTTAGGTAGCCTTGTTCTCAAATTTGCTTTGTTAAAGTCCCCAGCTACAATAAATTCAGCCTCAGGATATATGGTTTCCAGTTTACATAGAGTCCAGTGAAGTTCTTGAGGGCCGTCGTGGTGTCTGCTTGAGGGGGAATGTACACAGCTGTGACGATAACTGACGAGAATTCTCTTGGGAGGTTATATGGCCGACATTTGATTGTAAGGAATTCTAGGTCGGGTGAGCAGAAGGACTTGAGTTCCTGTATGTTGTTATGATTACACCATGAGTCATTAATCATGAAGCATACACCCCCGCCCTTCCTCTTCCCAGAAAGGTGTTTATCTCTGTCGGCGCGATGCATGGAGAAGCCAGGTGGCTGAGCAGATTCCGATAACATATCCCGAGAGAGCCATGTTTCCGTGAAATAGAGAATGTTACAATCTCTGATGTCTCTCTGGAGGGCAACCCTTGCTCGAATTTCATCTACCTTGTTGTCAAGAGACTGGACATTGGTGAGTAGTATACTCGGGAGCAGTGGGCGATGTGCACGTCTACGTCTGACCAGGAGGCCACTCCGTCTGCCCGTTCTGCGGCGCCGTTGTTTTGGGTCTGCTTCTGGGATTAGATCCATTGTCCTGGGTGGTGGTCCAAACAGAGAATCCACTTTGGGAAAGTCGTATTCCTGGTCATAATGTTGGTAAGTTGACGTCGCTCTTATATCCAATAGTTCTTCCCGGCTGTATGTAATAAGACTTAAGATTTCCTGGGGTAACAATGTAAGAAATAATACATAAAAAAACTAAATACTGCATAGTTTCCTAAGGACTCAAAGCAAGGCCGTCTCTGTCGGCGCCATTTTGCAAAGTTAATCACAGGCATCACAGGGGGACCAGCTCCCTCCCTCCAGACCCTGGGACAGACAGTCTCTCAAACTTCCAGCATGGACTCTACTTAATTTACACCAAAGGCCTTTGGATGTGTTCCATACGGCTGGGCTGATAATCACTGGCTGTGTTGTTCTACTGAGGCGGGGCCATGTCTGATCCAGGTCACACAGACAGGCAGTCAAGCCAACAGCACCACAGAGACACGTTTGGGAAGAGCTAGATAAGGGCTGTGGAGGACTGAGGAAAGAGCAGCTGGCAGGCTGGCTGAGATGAGATGGGAAGCTGGAGAGAGAGCTGACAAAACTGAGAGTCCTCACTCTGGCATGGAGAGGAGAGGAGACAGGCTACACACAGGACAAGCCATCTCAAACCTCTCATTCTCTCAATCACTACAACAAAGCATTACCAGCAGGGGTGAAATAAACATGTTGATAAGACCCAGCCATCACATATATTAAAACATCATTCTACTATTTACAATGAGACAGGTACTCATTTCATGCTAAAAACAAGTCCTTTACAAACAACAGTATGTGGCTCATGGTGTATTGTTCTGGTACTTCTGATATGGTCTGAAACTCACATTTGAGATACCTGAGCGATTTCAGTCACACACAGCTAACAAAAGCCTATCTTGTTAAGAGGAGGCTAGCTATTGAGTGTTTAAGCCCCAAGGAGTCTAAAGAAATAAAGATTTAAATGTCACCGAGAATAAACTGATAGAACAAATAAAACTGTCCTTCCTGAGGTAATTCATTTCTTGCAGTCCTCTCTAGAGAAAGACCATAATTGAAACTGGCTCTATTGTCCTATTATCAGAGCCAATGTTTCACTGTGACACTGTCATTTAATCTCTGAGAGATGTGATAGGTGCTTCTGTGTTCTCTCCCTTACACCGCTGGGGCTTACACTGCTACGCAACCATCATAGGTGTGTGTGTGCGTGTGCGTGTGTGTGTGTGTGTGTGTGTGTGTGTGTGTGTGTGTGTGTGTGTGTGTGTGTGTGTGCGTGCGTGAGTGGAGGGAGGGAGGGATTTTTCATGAAGGTGTAAAACTACATAGCTAATTGGACATGGATAAGTCAGGATGCAACCACACATAGCACCACACAGTCTGTAAGAGATGGGGAAATGAGTTGACAGAGGCCAGTGTGAGATGTGGTGATGGACATATCCTGCACACAGTCAGTAGAATAGAAGCACCACACTATACTACATCACACTACAGGGAGGCTTTGAAGGGAGGGGGCCTCTTGCAAACTCCAAAGCACTTGTGAATTCAAAAAATAATCAAATTTAGGGCTCCAGTGGTGCTAGAAAACACTACCCTGAAATGTCTGCTGTTCCCATGCTCATCCAGGTGGAACAGTGATATATCAGCCCTCTGCATCACACACACACACACACACACACACACACACACACACACACACACACACACACACACACACACAGTAACGTATTTATTCTGAGAGGAGGGCTCCTCACACATGCATATATCATATTCGATCAGGAATCAATAGTTCACAAACATCACCTTGCTTTACTACATTTTTATAAATCCAAAATATTTGAAGATAGGATACAGGCATTATGGGAATAATATTATATGACTAATACAGAGACTATAAAAAGGGCTCAGAAATTGTGTAGACCACGTTTTTATGAATTCCAGGATGTATTGTATAATATAACCGGTGGCTAAAAAGGTAATTTTATTTCACATAAATTATGCAATACGCAAACTGCCAATTACTCACTACTGTCATTCACCTGCTTGCTGACTGATTCTGTGCTTCAGAGTCATCTGGCTTGTCTCTGAGCAAAGCTACCGGCAGTCATAAATATGCAAACAACTCCAGCTGAAGTGAAGTGCTAGCACAACTGTAATTTTCTACTTCCTTATCTCAGCAAATTAATTCCATGGAAGTCACATATGAAAACACCAGTCCAGTATACGCCTGTCTGTGCTACGAAGAAGACTTGTGCTGTGCTCAAAACAGTCTGTAAAACATACACACACTGTTCTCAGCTGCAATGACATAAAATATAAAATTACAATATACAGTGCAAATTTGCGGAAAAAGGGAAAATGTAACAAAAATTGGTCAAACATATATCCTTATAAGCTTATGGACTAGGAGAGGCTGTATAAACATAGACCTAAACAAGCCAACCATAGCTACTGTGTATGTTTCCTCAAACGTCCTGCATGAATACAGAAAGCAGCCGGCTTTGTTTTTCTACTTTGGCCAACTCTTTTCAAATGTGGCTGCAATTTGGTTAGCCTTGACAATAATAATACATCAGAAGGATAGAATCAGTTTAACTTACAAAGCCCTTTTAGTCAAACTACAACTACCAGGGACTAGGAATGTGAGAAGGGTGGGGGTAGGAAATAGGACGAGAAGGAAGTGCGGTGGTAATAGCCAGTGAAGCCCAGATGAAATTTCACTAAACTGTTGGGGAATTTCATTTCACAGCCGTGGGGGAGCCCGTCAGAAGTGTTTTAGCCAAGGCCGCTCTCGTCACGCACCCACCCCAGAGGTGAGAGTCTGTTGTTAGGGCTGCATCGTGAGATGGGACCCCAACAGTCAGAGCATGAAACCCAATCTAGGAGCCCCCCCAACAATCTCCTAACCTACACCCTCACTAAATCCCTCAATGCTTGATTACTGAAAGGGAAATACTGTGCATTACAAAGTGAAGAGGTAGAAGAGAGAGTAAAACATATGTTGAAAAGAAAAACAATATTATGAAACAGAAAAATAACGGATAGCTATGTTACAACCATGAATAAATTCAGGAGTTGTATTGTTGCTGTGGATACATCATTATCAGTAAATTAAGAGGCTGGGTATTCACTTCTGATAATAGGCAGAGAAAATGATGGGACAAAGTATCTTGAAATATAGTTTGAGGAGAAAAAAATAAACAAATATCTAGTAGACTACTATTTATTCTAGAGGCTTTCTAGTCGTCTAACTATTCAGTGGAAGAATGAGAGAGCGAAGAAGAGAGTGAGAGAGAATGACAGAAAGACAATGAGGAAGAGAGAGAACGATAGAGAGACAGGGGAACAAGCCGAGTCCCCTCTGAGACCAATACTCAACGGAGCTTTTCAATTCAGCCTGTCCAGAAAAGAACGAGAGATAGCGACAGGAGGAGAAAAGACGTAAACTCCCACTCAGACACTGTCAAATAAAAGGAAGACAAGAATGAGAATAATGGTGATACATCTCAGGGAGATGTTGCTGGGCGTTTGCTCTGGAATGTTCATGGTTATGCAGTGAGATGCATGGGTTATTCAAGTGGCCACTGGAGAGATGAAGCTGGCCTGGGTAAAGGGGCGGCAGGTAGCCTAGTGGTTAGAGTGTTGGTCCAGTAACCAAAACATTGCTGGATCAAATCCCCGAGCTGACAAGGTAAAAATCTGTTGTTCTGCCTCTGAACAAGGCAGTTAACCCACTGTTCCCCAGTAGGTCGTCACTGTAAATAAGAATTTGTTCTTTAACTGACTTGCCTGGTTAAATAAATAAAATATTTTAAAAAATGCTGAGGATCAAATAGCAAAGTATGATCAACATGCTATAGAAAACAACAGTAGAGTAATCAAGCCAAACGCACACATAATATCATGTTATCACAGCAGAGTGAAGAAGTAGCCTGTACAGAATGTTGTGCAAAAGTGGTATGGTGTCAGGGTCGGAGGCAGGGGGCCCCCCAGATATCATATGATAGCAAAATGTGTTTTAAAACTGCAAAATTCTCTCTCAGTCTCATGGCAAAATGTGTAGAATAGCAGGAAATTTGCTTCAAAACTTATTTTCTCATGCAAAATGTGAACAATAGCATGAGCTGAGCTATAAAACAGTAATTTTTTCCTCTACATTTTTCCCTTTAAAGCAGGAATCCGCAGGTTGTTGGCAGTCCCATTCTGTCCCACCTCTTGTGTTGCTTTTTCACTTTCAACAAAAACAAGGGGGTTGAGCCCTGAGCTGCCTTGGGCTGACCATCTGGGCAAGGTGTGTCTTTGCACGATATCCCTCCTACTCGAACAACCCTTGCTGAGCCATGGCCCCGGCACTGGAGAGGAAGTCATTTGCAAGAAACAAACACAAAGCAGACAAAGCCAACCAGCTAGCTAGTTTGTTTGCAGATAAACTGTTTTGGTAGAAGGGACAACATTTTCAGAAAATGTCGACAGAAACAAGCATCAATCTTGGTTCTTGGATCTGAATCAACTCAACCCCAAAAAAGAAAAAGAAGTGAGAAAAAGATTGCTCATGACCAATCCATAAACATTGGAATTAATTTTTAAAGGTTGAAGAGGTATTGTTGTTTTTTTTCTTCCTACCATACCCCGTTCAAAGGCAGTTAAAGCTTTTGTCTTGCCCCTTCACCCTCTGAATGGCACACATACACAATCCATATCTTAAATTGTCTCAAGGCTTAAAAATCCTTCTTTAACCCGGCTCCTCACCTTCATCTACTCTGAATGAAGTGGATTTAACAAGTGACCAATAAGGGATCATAGCTTTCACCTGGATTCACCTGGTCAGTCTATGTCATGGAAAGAGCAGGTGTCCTTAATGTTTTATACACTCAGTGTATAAACAATAGCCTAAATGTAGGCACATTTTGCTGGGGAGAAATGAGAAGTTTCAGGATCTTTCCTCCATGCATTTCAATGGCATTTCCATTGATATTGGTCAAATTCCATTGAATCTATGCTAACATCACACAAACATGTATTTCTCAAGGAGATACTGGTGGACACATTCTCATTTTGAGGGAACCTGAGGTTGTAGAAGTTGTGGTTGTGGTAAAAATAACACCAAAAGACAGGTAAGAAATACTCTTGAATTTTTTCTTATTTAAAAAAAATATATATATTTCACCTTTATTTAACCAGGTAGGCTAGTTGAGAACAAGTTCTCATTTACAACTGCGACCTGGCCAAGATAAATCAAAGCAGTTCGACACATACAACAATACAGAGTTACACATGGAATAAACAAACATACAGTCAATAATAGAGTAGAAAAAGTCTATATACAGTGTGTCCAAATGAGGTAGGATAAGGGCGGTAAGGAAATAAATAGGCCACGGTGGCGAAGGAATCCAAGATGGCGTAGCAGTCGGATGTGTCTTTGTCCTGTCTGTCCCGTGTAAATAGTATTCGTATTTTTCGTATACATTTCGTATATATTTTAATTTCACTTTCCATCTAGGAACTGAATATACATTCCTACATTCCGCCTCACCCAATGTGGTACGGACCTGCTATTTTTTTTTATACTTTAGAACCGTAACCCCAATCAGAAGCTAGCCAGATAACTAGCTACTAGCTAGTAGTCAGTTAGCCACTGCTGCGGTCTTCGCCCTTAACTCGGACACAGCCAGCTTCAATACCGGGCCAATACCTGCCAGTCTGCAAGCGCGATATCAACCCAGAGCATATAGGACTGCTTTTTCTCTACCACATCACCGGATTCCTGACGCAAGCTCTGGACAATTACACCGTATTATCACAGCTAGCTAGCTGCAACCGAGTGGCTACTACTGGCTAACACCTCTGTCCCGAAGCAAGCACCAGTTAGCCTTGAGCTAGCCTCGAGCTAGGCCCATCTGCCGGCTAGCCGAAGAGGTCTACCAGCGAATTCTTGGGCTACAATACCTCTTTTGCCAATTGGACTGGACCTTTTTTTTGCCGACACAGAGCCCTGCCAATCCATCACAACTGGTCTAAATCAGCTACAAGCTAATTTAGCCATTTTTTTGCCGCTGCTAGTAGCTTTTACCTTCTGCACAGACACCAGCCCTGTTATTAGCCTGGATATTACTCACCAATTTACCAGCATCGGACTGTCTCTCGACAACAACGCCGGATTCCTGCCGTAATCCCTGAGCCACTACTTCTGATCCTCACAGCTAGCTTGCCGCTAGCGCAGTTAGCGCCACTGCCACGAAGCTAGCACCAGTTAGCAAACACAATTCTACAATTCACAACCTCTCTTTCGCCATTCGGCTTGGATTCTCTGGATTCTCTGTCGACACGACCACGTCTGAGCAGACCCCCTCCGTCTGAGCAGACCACCCCCCGGGCTACTAACTTTAAACGCCGCGTGCTAGCTTAGTGGAGGCCTCCCTGCTCCATCTACGGCTAACCCCTGGACACTATGATCACTTGGCTACATAGCTGATGCATGCTTGACTGTCCATTAATTCACGGTACTCCATTCTGTTTATTTGTGTTTTATCTGTCGGCTCTGTGCTTTAACTCAGGATCTGTGTGTAGTTAATCCGACCCTCTCTGCCTAGGCGTCGCCATTTTTACCTGTTGTTGCTGTGTTAGACTAGCACCCTGTTATTGCTGCTGTTATCTTACCTGTTGTTTTAGCTAGCTCTCCCAATCAAGACCTGCAATCACTTTATGCCTTATTGTATGTCTCTCTCAAATATCAATATGCCTTGCATACTGTTGTTCAGGCTAGTTTTCATTATCATTGTTTTGGTTTGCAATGGACCCTGTAGTTCCACTCTCCGTACCTCTGATACCCCCTTTGTCCCACCCCCCACACATGCGGTGACCTCACCCATTGAGACCAGCATGTCCAGAGATACAACCTCTCTTATCATCACCCAGTGCCTGGGCTTGCCTCCGCTGTACCCGCGCCCCTCCATACCCCTGTCTGCACGTTATGCCCAGAATCTATTCTACCACGCCCATAAATCTGCTCCTTTTATTCTTTGTCCCCAACGCTCTAGGCGACCAGTTTTGATAGCCTTTAGCCGCACCCTCATCCTACTACTCCTCTGTTCCTCGGGTGATGTGGAGGTAAACCCAGGCCCTGCATGTCCCCAGTCACCCTCATTTGTTGACTTCTGTGATCGAAAAAGCCTTGGCCTCATGCATGTCAACATCAGAAGCCTCCTCCCTAAGTTTGCCTTACTCACCGCTTTAGCACACTCTGCCAATCCTGATGTCCTTGCCGTGTCCGAATCCTGGCTTAGGAAGGCCACCAAAAATTCTGAGATTTCCATACCCAACTATAACACTTTCCGTCAAGATAGAACTGCCAAAGGGGGAGGAGTTGCAATCTACTGCAGAGATAGCCTGCAAAGTTCTGTCATACTTTCCAGGTCTATGCCCAAACAGTTCGAACTTCTAATTTTAAAAATTAATCTCTCCAGAAATAAGTCTCTCACTGTTGCCGCCTGCTACCGACCCCCCTCAGCTCCCAGCTGTGCCCTGGACACTATCTGTGAATTGATCGCTCCCCATCTAGCTTCAGAGTTTGTTCTGTTAGGTGACCTAAACTGGGATATGCTTAACACCCCGGCAGTCCTACAATCCAAGCTTGATGCCCTCAATCTCACACAAATCATCAAGGAACCCACCAGGTACAACCCTAAATCCGTAAACATGGGCACCCTAATAGACATTATCCTGACCAACCTGCCCTCCAAATCCACCTCTGCTGTCTTCAATCAAGATCTCAGCGATCACTGCCTCATTGCCTGTATCCGCCACGGGTCCGCGGTCAAACGACCACCCCTCATCACTGTCAAACGCTCCCTAAAACACTTCTGCGAGCAGGCCTTTCTAATCGACCTGGCCCGGGTACCCTGGAAGGATATTGACCTCATCCCGTCAGTTGAGGATGCCTGGTCATTCTTTAAATGTTACTTCCTCACCATATTAGACAAGCATGCTCCGTTCAAAAAATGCAGAACCAAGAACAGATATAGCCCTTGGTTCACTCCAGACCTGACTGCCCTCGACCAGCACAAAAACATCCTGTGGCGAACTGCAATAGCATCGAAGAGCCCCCGCGATATGCAACTGTTCAGGGAAGTCAGGAACCAATACACGCAGTCAGTCAGGAAAGCAAAGGCCAGCTTTTTCAAGCAGAAATTCGCATCCTGTAGCTCTAACTCCAAAAAGTTCTGGGATACTGTAAAGTCCATGGAGAACAAGAGCACCTCCTCCCAGCTGCCCACTGCACTGAGGCTAGGTAACACGGTCACCACCGATAAATCCGTGATAATCGAAGACTTCAACAAGCATTTCTCAATGGCTGGCCATGCCTTCCTCCTGGCGACTCCAACCTTGGCCAACAGCCCCGCCCCCCCCCGCTGCTACTCGCCCAAGCCTCCCCAGCTTCTCCTTTACCCAAATCCAGATAGCAGATGTTCTGAAAGAGCTGGAAAACCTGGACCCATACAAATCAGCTGGGCTTGACAATCTGGACCCCCTATTTCTGAAACTGTCCGCCGCCATTGTCGCACCCCCTATTACCAGCCTGTTCAACCTCTCCTTCGTATCATCTGAGATCCCCAAGGATTGGAAAGCTGCCGCGGTCATCCCCCTCTTCAAAGGGGGAGACACCCTGGACCCAAACTGTTACAGACCTATATCCATCCTGCCCTGCCTATCTAAGGTCTTCGAAAGCCAAGTCAACAAACAGATCACTGACCATCTCGAATCCCACCGTACCTTCTCCGCTGTGCAATCCGGTTTCCGAGCCGGTCACGGGTGCACCTCAGCCACGCTCAAGGTACTAAACGATATCATAACCGCCATCGATAAAAGACATTACTGTGCAGCCGTCTTCATCGACCTGGCCAAGGCTTTCGACTCTGTCAATCACCATATTGTTATCGGCAGACTCAGTAGCCTCGGTTTTTCTAATGACTGCCTTGCCTGGTTCACCAACTACTTTGCAGACAGAGTTCAGTGTGTCAAATCGGAGGGCATGTTGTCCGGTCCTCTGGCAGTCTCTATGGGGGTACCACAGGGTTCAATTCTCGGGCCGACTCTTTTCTCTGTATACATCAATGATGTTGCTCTTGCTGCGGGCGATTCCCTGATCCACCTCTACGCAGACGACACCATTCTATATACTTCCGGCCCTTCCTTGGACACTGTGCTATCTAACCTCCAAACGAGCTTCAATGCCATACAACACTCCTTCCGTGGCCTCCAACTGCTCTTAAACGCTAGTAAAACCAAATGCATGCTTTTCAACCGTTCGCTGCCTGCACCCGCACGCCCGACTAGCATCACCACCCTGGACGGTTCCGACCTAGAATATGTGGACATCTATAAGTACCTAGGTGTCTGGCTAGACTGCAAACTCTCCTTCCAGACTCATATCAAACATCTCCAATCCAAAATCAAATCAAGAATCGGCTTTCTATTCCGCAACAAAGCCTCCTTCACTCACGCCGCCAAACTTACCCTAGTAAAACTGACTATCCTACCGATCCTCGACTTCGGCGATGTCATCTACAAAATAGCTTCCAACACTCTACTCAGCAAACTGGATGCAGTTTATCACAGTGCCATTCGTTTTGTTACTAAAGCACCTTATACGACCCACCACTGCGACCTGTATGCCCTAGTCGGCTGGCCCTCGCTACATGTTCGTCGTCAGACCCACTGGCTCCAGGTCATCTACAAGGCTATGCTAGGTAAAGTGCCGCCTTATCTCAGTTCACTGGTCACGATGGCTACACCCACCCGCAGCACGCGCTCCAGCAGGTGTATCTCACTGATCATCCCTAAAGCTAAAACCTCATTTGGACGCCTTTCCTTCCAGTTCTCTGCTGCCTGCGACTGGAACGAATTGCAAAAATCTCTGAAGTTGGAGACTTTTATCTCCCTCAACAACTTTAAAAATCTGCTATCCGAGCAGCTAACCGATCGCTGCAGCTGTACATAGTCCATCTGTAAACTACCCACCCAATTTACCTACCTCACCCCCCATACTGCTTTTATTTATTTACTTTTCTGCTCTTTTGCACACCAGTATCTCTTCTTGCACATGATCATCTGATGATTTATCACTCCAGTGTTAATCTGCTAAATTGTAATTATTCGATTTATTGCCTACCTCATGCCTTTTGCACACATTGTATATAGATTCTCTTTTTTTCTACCATGTTATTGACTTGTTTATTGTTTACTCCATGTGTAACTCTGTGTTGTCTGTTCACACTGCTATGCTTTATCTTGGCCAGGTCGCAGTTGCAAATGAGAACTTGTTCTCAACTAGCCTACCTGGTTAAATAAAGGTGAAATAAAATAAAAAATAAAATAAAATTACAATATAGCAATTAAACACTGGAATGGTAGATGTGCAGAAGATGAATGTGCAAGTAGAGATACTGGGATGCAAAGGAGCAAGATAAATAAATAAATACAGTATGGGGATGAGGTAGTTGGATGGGCTATTTACAGATGGGCTATGTACAGGTGCAGTGATCTGTGAGCTGCTCTGACAGCTGGTGCTTAATGCTAGTGAGGGAGATATGAGTCTCCAGCTTCAGTGATTTTTGCAGTTCGTTCCAGTCATTGGCAGCAGAGAACTGGAAGGAAAGGCGGCCAAAGGAAGAATTGGCTTTGGGGGTGACCAGTGAGATATACCTGCTGGAGTGCGTGCTACGGGTGGGTGCTGCTATGGTGACCAGTAAGCTGAGATAAGGCGGGGCTTTACCTAGCAGAGACTTGTAGATGACCTGGAGCCAGTGGGTTTGGCGGCAAGTATGAAGCGAGGGCCAGCCAACGAGAGCGTACAGGTCGCAGTGGTGGGTAGTATATGGGGCTTTGGTGACAGAACTTATGGCACTGTGATAGACAGCATCCAATTTGTTGAGTAGAGTGTTGGAGGCTATTTTGTAAATGACTTCGCCAAAGTCAAGGATTGGTAGGATGGTCAATTTTACGAGGGTATGTTTGGCAGCATGAGTGAAGGATGCTTTGTTGCAAAATAGGAAGCCGATTCTAGATTTAATTTTGGATTGGAGATGCTTAATGTGAATCTGGAAGGAGAGTTTATAGTCTAACCAGACACCTAGGTATTTGTAGTTGTCCACATATTCTAAGTCAGAACCGTCCAGAGTAGTGATGCTGGACGGGCGGGCAGGTGCGGGCAGCAATCGGTTGAATAGCATGCATTTAGTTTTACTTGCATTTAAGAGCAGTTGGAGGCCACGGAAGGAGAGTTGTATGGCATTGAAGCTCGTCTGGAGGTTAGTTAACACAGTGTCCAAAGAAGGGCCAGAGGTATACAGAATGGTGTCGTCTGCGTAGAGGTGGATCAGAGAATCACCAGCAGCAAGAGCGACATCATTGATGTATACAGAGAAGAGAGTCGGCCCGAGAATTGAACCCTCATAGAGACTGCCAGAGGTCCGGACAACAGGCCCTCCAATTTGACACACTGAACTCTATCAGATAAGTAGTTGGTGGACCAGGCGAGGCAATCATTTGAGAAACCAAGGCAATTGAGTCTGCCGATGCTTTGTGATTCAATAATAATTTGGTTTGTAATCGACCAAAATAGTTAGCTATATAGTTATAGTTAGCTATATGAGGCCGTTTGCCTGTTGAGCACATTGCCTACATTGCATGGCTTTGATTCCTACTGTGAACAACCCAACTTGAAGGACTGAATGAATATCCAATGTGGTCAGTCAAATAAACAATGGCTCATCTGCATGACATATTGGTAGACTAGCTATGTGCCATCAAGTAATAGGATGGTTACATTAGCACGACACATGTTACACTGGTTATGGCTCAACACCACATCCTACAGTATGTATGTAAAGGACACTGTTGCGGCATTGACTTATTTGGTAGTAATGTCTTTCCACCCCCACCCCCCATTGGGGTGCAGTCAACAGAGCATTGATGGCGATTCACAACCCTGGAAAGCATAGGAGAAAATGTGGTTGAATTCATTAATGGTGTGTACTGTCACACTATAATGTACTCATATTACATCAATATTATGTTATCAAATCAAAATCAACGTTTATTTGGCATATGCACAGGATACAGTGGGGTCTATACGGGAATATGACATTGCATTATACCGTGTACTACTGCAGTAACAATTTATTTAATGTTTTCCCACATAGTGCCAACTACCCCCACAGACTTGGACTTGTCCCTCATGTCCCACTAATAGCTACAGATTGTTACAACAGATAATGTGATTTAAGCAAATATGTTTATTATCCATTACTAGTAGTTACAGGATAGGTACTGTTTGGTGTAGCACAGAGAATTTTTGACCAAATTTAGCGATATTGTCTTCGTCCTCAATTCATGTCATAAAATGTCTGTTCATTTGCCGGTTGGTCCATTTGTATTTAGAAAATGCTCCATTATTAAAGTAAATTTAAAAAAAAATGCACCATAAAGTAATCTAACAATGTGTACGCCGCCTTCTTGTCTATTTCAAGTCTTGTCTCACTGATTGAGATGATTTTATCTGGGGTAACAATCTGTAGCTCGTCCCACTATAAACCAAGTAAGAGTTTCTTCAGGAACATCCAAGCATAGGGCTTGGTACTTTCAATTTTACTGATGACATTTGAGAAATTCATATAAAATTACATTGAGATAGAATCAATACTATGAAAACTTAGTTTGGAAAGGCCATTGACACTTTTTTTTCTTTCATCAGCATCGACATTGCCAGAGTAACAGAACCATGGGAGACTTGGACTACTTGCTACATGATAAAAAAAACTGACCACATAAATCTCTATTATGTAAAAATCCACGTTTTTATTTAAATTCACAATTGAAAACTTTACAAGGTAAAACGGGCTGTTTTCACCCCCAAAATGTGACTATTACAATGAGCACGGTTACATGCACATAATAATGTGGTTATTGTGGATAGTCAGGTTAATATAATAGTTTGTTTAAAATGTTTACTTGCTTTGCAAGAAGAATGATTTCCCTAATAAGCCTGTTTACATGGACACATCTGAAATCAGGCTACTGATTAGGCAATCAAAAGAAACGTTGTACCACAGTGACCATGTTATTTTTGCGAATACTTTTTGATTCTGAGTTGGGAAATATACAGTTTGTATGAGAAAACTACACTCCATGACCACAAGTATGTGGACACCTGCTAGTCAAACATCTCATTCATAAATCCTGGGCATTAATATGGAGTTGGTCCCCCCTTTTCTGCTATAATAGCCTCCACTCTTCTGGGAAGGCATTGCTGCGGGGACGTGCTTCCATTCAGCCACAAGAGAATTAGTGAGGTCGGGCACTGTTGTTGGGCGTTTAGGCCTGGGTCGCAGTCGGTGTTCCAATTCATCCCAAAGGTGTTCAATGGGGTTGAGGTCAGGGCTCTATGCAGGTCAGTCAAGTTATTCCACACCGATCTCGACAAGCCATTTCTGTATGGACCTCGCTTTGTGCAAGGGGCATTGTCATGCTGAAACAGGAAAGGGCCTTCCCCAGACTGTTGCCACAAAGTTAGAAGCACAGAATCGTCTAAAATGGCATTGTATGCTGTAGCGTTAATATTTCCCTTGACTGGAACTAAGGGGCCATGAAAAACCATGAAAAACAATCGCAGACCATTATTCCTCTTCCACCAAACTTTACAGTTGGCACTATGCATTGGGGCAGGTAGCATTCTCCTCGCATCTGCCAAACCCAGATTTGTCCATCGGACTAGATGGTGAAGCGTGATTCATCACTCCAGAGAACGCATTTCCACAGCTCCAGAGTCCAAAGCCTGTGAGTTTTACACCACTCCAGCCAACACTTAGCATTGCTCACGGTGTTCTTAGACTTGTGTGCGGGTGCTCGGCCATTGAAACCCATTTCATGAAGCTCCCAACGAACAGTTCTTGTGCTGTAGTTGCTTCCAGATGAAGTTTGGAACTCAGTAGTGAGTGCTACAACTGAGGACAGACAGTTTTTACACGCTACGCGCTTCAGCACTCGGCGCTCCCTTTGCGGCTGAGCGGTTGTAGCTCCTAGACGTTTCCACTTCACAATAACAGCACTTACAGTTGAGCGGGGCAGCTCTAGCAGGGCAGAAATTTGACGAACTGACTTGTTGGAAAGGTGGCATCCTGTGATGCCGACATGTTGAAAGTCACTAAGCTCTTCAGTAGGGTCATTCTACTGCCAGTGTTTGTCTATGGAGAATGCATGGCTGTGTGCTCGATTTTATACATCTGTCAGCAACGGGTGTGGCTGAAATAGCGGAATCCACTAATTTGAAGGGGTGTCCACATATTTTTGATATAGTGTTTTTATAAGATGCATGCTTTCAGTTTTTCCGAACTCACTTCACTTGTTCATAAGAGGGAGGCTTGCGCTACCCGGTGCTGGCACATGCGCAGATCAAATACACAGCTGGAACACAGATTAGGTTGTTTACATGTCCTAATTATTCGAAAGATTGCTCCGAAAATCAGGTTTCTAATCGCCGTATGCTTACTTCGATTATGACCTCACGCCATTCGATCTTGTGAATTGAAATAATGAGAAATAAAGTTGATTCGGTTGGTTTCTGGTGGAGGTGGTAGAATGTCACATTGACCCAATACTTAGGGTGATGCATGTTGTGTAGCTGAAAGGTTAGAATGGTCATCATCATCAATGGCTGACTTTATTTTCTCCATCCAAAATGTCCATAGTGTGACATTGGGAAAACATGTAACAACCTTTTACTTCAATAGTATATGGTACAATGCAAAATACACCCCACTGTATACACCCGACTGTATCCTGTGCATATGTCATGTTGATTTTGATTTGATAACAATATTGATTGAATATGAATACATTATAGTGAGAACGTACGCACCGTTTATGAATTCAACCACATCTTCTTCATTGCTCTCCAGGGTTGTGAATCACCATCAATGCTCTATTGACTAAAGCTAAATGGGGGGTGGGGGGGTGGAAAGACATTAATACCAAATAAGTCAGTGTTACAACAGTGTCCTTTACATACATAGGATGTGGTGTTGTGAGGTAACCAGTGTAACGTGTCATGCTAATGTAACCATCGTATTACTTGATGGCCCATATCTAGCCTCTTAAGAATCTGACCCTTTTTTTCAGAGACAGCAGGGGTTTACACCGTAGAACCCAGTTCCTACATTATAATATAACAATTGATTTTATCAAACAAAACTATGCTACATTTTATCTCTGGGACCCTCAGGATGAAAAATAAGAGCAAGATTACTGAATGTAAGTGCATTATTTTCCTTCAGTGGTGAATGTATCAAACCGTGATAAAAGTTTTTTGTTGTTGTGCACTCTCCTCAAACAATAGCATGGTATTTTTTCACTGTAAAAGCTATGGTAAATTAGACAAATCAAATGAAATTGTATTAGTCAAATGTGTAGAATAAAACCTTACAGTGAAATGCTTACTTACGAGCCCAACAACCAACTATGCAGTTTCAAAAATACAGACATGAATAAGAGATAAAAGTAACAAGTAATTAAAGACCAGTAGTAAAACAACAATAGCGAGACTATTTACAGGGGGTACCGGTACAGAGTCAATGTCCGGGGGCACTGGTTAGATGAGGTAGTATGTACATGTAGGTAGAGTTATTGAAGTGACTATGAATAGATGACAACAACAGAGAGTAGCAGCGGTGTAAAGAGGGGGAGGGGGGAGCAATACAAATAGTCTGGGTAGCCATTTGATTAGATGTTCAGGAGTCTTATGGCTTGGGGGTAGAAGCTGTTTAGAAGCCTCTTGGACCTAGACTTGGTGCTCCAGTACCGCTTCCGTGCGGTAGTAGAGAGAACAGTCTATGACTAGGGTGGCTAGAGTCTTTGACAACTTTTAGGGCCTTCCTCTGACACCGCCTGGTATAGAGGTCCTGGATGGCAGGAAGCTTGGTCACAGTGATGTACTGGGCCGTTCGCACTACTCTCTGTAGTGCATTGCGGTCAGAGGCCGAGCAGTTGCCATACCAGGCAGTGATGCAACCAGTCAGGATGCTCTTGATGGTGCAGCTGTAGAACCTTTTGAGGATCTGAGGACCCATGCCAAATCTTTTCAGTCGCCTGAGGGGGAATAGGTGTTGTCGTGTCCTCTTCATGACTGTCTAGGTGTGCTTGGACCCATGTTAGTTTGTTGTTGATGTGGACACCAAGGAACTTGAAGCTTTCAAACTTCTCCACTGCAGCCCCGTCGATGAGAATGGGGGTGTGCTCGGTCCTCTTTTTTCTGTAGTCCACAAACATCTCCTTTGTCTTGATCACGTTGAGGGAGAGGTTGCCGTCCTGGCACCACATGGCCAGGTCTCTAACCTCCTTCCTATAGGCTGTCTTGTCGTTGTCGGTGATCAGGCCTACCACTGTTGTGTCATCAGCAAATTGAATGATGGTGTTGGAGTCATGCCTGGCCGTGCAGTCATGAGTGAACAGGGAGTACAGGAGGGGACTGAGCACGCACCCCTGAGGGGCCCCTGTGTTGAGGATCAGTGTGGCGGATGTGTTGTTACCTACCCCTACCACCTGGGGGCGGCCCGTCAGGAAGTCCAGGATCCAGTTGCAGAGGGAGGTGTTTAGTCCCAGGGTCCTTAGCTTAGTGATGAGTTTTGAGGGCACTATGGTGTTGAACGCTGAGCTGTAGTCAATTAATAGAATTCTCACATAGGTATTCATTTTGTCCAGGCGGGAAAGGGCAGTGTGGAGTGCAATAGAGATTGCATCATCTGTGGATCTGTTGGGGCGGTATGCAAATTGGAGTGGGTCTAGGGTTTCTGGGATAATGATGTTGATGTGAGCCATGACCAGCCTTTCAAAGCACTTAATGGCTACAGACGTGAGTGCTATGGGTCAGTAGTCATTTATGCAGGTTACCTTGGTGTTCTTGGGCACAGGCATTATGGTGGTCTGCTTAAAACTTGTTGGTATTACAGACTCGGATAGGGAGCGGTTGAAAGTGAAGACACTTGCCAGTTGGTCAGCGCATGCTCGGAGTACACGTCCCGGTAATCCGTCTGGCCCTGCGGCCTTGTGAATGTTGACCTGTTTAAAGGTCTTACTCACAGCGGCTGCGTAGAGAGTGATCATACAGTCTTCCAGAACAGCTGGAGCTCTCATGCATGTTTCGGTGTTATTTGCCTCGAAGCGAGCATAGAAGTAATTTAGCTCGTCTGGTGGGCTCTTGTTACTCGGCAGCTCTCGGCTGTGCTTCCCTTTGTAGTCTGTAATGGTTTGCAAGCCCTGCCACATCCGATGAGCGTCAGAGCAGGTGTAGTACAATTCGATCTTAGTCCTGTAATGATGCTGTGCAGTTAGATTAACAAGAATGTAAGCTTTATGCCCATAAATGACATGTCTATGTCCTGGAAAGTGTTATGTTACTTACAACGTCATGCTAATCACATTAGCCCATGTTAGCGCAACCATCCCGGTATAGAGACACCGATCCCGTAGAGGTTAATTAATTGTGTAGATACTTCTCTATGAAAATGAATGGTCCAAACCTCTTGTCTCTATCATAATCTGTTCTAAAGCACATTTTCTATTAATTATTAAATCAAAAAGCATAACAAAAAATTCCATAGCATTTCTTACATCTATTTTTGTGTTAATTTTACCACAACCACAACTTCTACAACCTCAGGTTCCTTCGAAATCAGACTGTCCCCACCAGTATCTGCCTGAGAAATGCATGTTTGTGTGACGTTACTGTACCAAATTTTATAGCTTGATGCATGTATTGGGGAGATCCATGCTGTTGACCACTTAGCTAGCTATCATAGATTCGCTAACGAGGTCAATGGAACTCGACCAAAACAATGGAAATGCCATGGAAATGCCATGGATCCCGAATTATCTCATTGCCCCCCCAGAAAAATGTGCCTACATTTAGGCAATTGTTTATATGTGTATTTCACACTATGTTGAGGAAACAATCGGAGTATAATGTTTGTATTGATGTGAACCCCAATACATGTTAATGTCATCATCACCAATCAACTGCATTACAGTTAAAAATGTCTCCATGCTAGCTATGCTACCAGTTTATACGAACAGTAGTCAGCATTTAGCAGTCCCTTCTTCTAAACCTGAAAAGGAACTACTTCTAAATGTTATGCAGTGAAAACAGCCAAATCTATATTGAAAATGGACTTTAGTAACCACATTGTGGGCCTTTTACAATACATCAATCATGACAGATTTGACGAATATCCACATTGTTAGATCAGATTTGTTGAATGTGCTCCAATACGGAGTCCTTCATCTGTCCCCCACAGTCTGCGTTCCATTGACCTGTTTATCTCATCTATTATCATCTACAAACCAAACACACTATCATGTCAACAATCTGCATATCTAGCTTTAGCTAGCTAATGTTAGCTAGTTGAAATAAATGCATTGGGCATCTTGTGGGGTTTATGCAGTGTAGCTTCATGATGTAGCTATCGTTAGATTCCTTTGAGTAACATTTCAAAACAGTCAGAATACAGAAGATGTTAGCAAGCTAGCTAAGTAGCCGTGTCAGCTAACTTAAACAGTGCACACACTAAGGCTAGCAGCTACACTTACCTACCAGTCCATGCAAATAGTGGCTATTTCGGCATCAGTCTTCCACTTTTCAAAATTAATTTCAATGTTTATGGATTGGTCTTGAGCAATCTTTTTCTCACTTCTTTTTCGGGGTTGAGTTCCCCGGGGCCCCAAATGCGGTAGTCCGGCCATGTGTGGGGTTTTACAATAGTTTCCATGGTGAAAGCAGAGAGGTGTGTCCTGTTGAGTAGTGAAGGTTACCAGACTGCCATCTACACTCTTATAAAAAAGGGTTCCAAAAACAGGTCGTCGGCTGTCCCCATAGGATAACCCTTTTTGGTTCCAGGTAGAACCCTTTTGGGTCCCATGTAGAACCCTCTGTGGAAAGAGTTCTACATGGAACCCAAAATAGTTATTCAAAGGGTTTCTTCTATGGGGGCAGACAAAGAACCATTTTACATTTAGATAGCACGGTTTCTTTTAAGAGTGTATCCGTCTGTCTGTCAGGTCTGTCTGTCTGAATAGAGATAAGTTGAGCAGCCGGTCTGGGAGGCTCTCTGCGGTCAGTGTCACACTTCCCCACTAAGTGCTTCTTGACTGCAGTCCATGAGCAGCAGGACCTGACATTCACTCTATAAAGCTGGTGCTATTCTCTAATGGCATGACAGTCAACCAGCTTTTTCATTCACAAGTGCAACTGCCAGCGAGAACATTACAACAGACCCAGCTAAGAAAATAAGGCAAATTGTCCATGTGATTATGCAGTGGGACGGAATGAGAATTGCTATTGCAACATGGCTCGTGTGCTCACGTGTGTGTGAGAAAGTGAGTGAGAGAGACAGAGAAAGAGAGGTTGAATCTAAATTTGTATTCCAGACATATTTCCTAAAATCAAAGTTGGAAGATGAAGCAGTGGCATGCAGGTTGCCTTGGTAATTGGACTGATACAAAGCTGCTAGCTGAAATGAATTTTGTTTCTGAGATTGTGAAGTACAAGGGGAAGCCCACCAGACACTATTCAGTGAACATGTACACTATTGACAGTGCTACACATAGCATACAAACGTGGATACAAATAACAATTTGATGTCCACACATATGCCATCTGTCTTTGAATATGATCTCCTTACACAGAGATCCAGCTTTCCTACATTACTTGTCTGCTATATTAAATGTGGAACTAGAACGACCGAAACCAACTGAAGCATGTCTAAATATACATATCTCTTAATTAACAGTAAAACTTATGTTCTATCAATGTCAATACATGCATATAGATTTACACTGTGTCTCATTATTACTCCTTCAACTTTATTGAAATCAAATATTTACCAAAAGAACAGGTGTTCCACAGCACTATATTAGATTTTAGGTTGGTATTTTCTATGAACAAGGGAAGGAGGTGAACATTCTAATTTCCATTCATCGTATTCTCTTGAAAACATGTAAAAAAGATTTGGCAATTAGATTTTGAATAACTTACTGTTACTGAATTAAAGAAGTGTTTTAATATGCATCAGATTCTTTTAAATGAATCATTTATTTCTTCAACCTTTTATATTGTGTCACCAGAGAAAAGGCTGAGTGGTATTAATTATACCATTATAATGAACCGTGGGCACAAACCAAAGGCTTCTCGCTAGAGTGTATCAAACCCAGAGAGGGGATCACATTTCCTATTAGCCTAACAGCATTCTGCAGCATTCATCAGCTAACAAACCCCAGCTCTCACACACTCCTCTCATACTCCCTGTCTCGCCCAATCCATCTCTAACACACACACAGGCGCACATACACACACACACACACACAAAAGGAGAGTAGTCCTCTACAGTAATAGTAATGTTCTTTAAGAATGATACCCATGAAGGTTGTCATGCACTACATAGGAACAGGGACACAAGCAGAGATACTCTCTTTACTTAAGAGGGTCCTGCTAAGTATTTACTCACAGGATCATGCATGAGTCTCATGAGTCTCACAGGATCATGAGTCTCTCATGAGTCTCACAGGCAGATCATGAGTCTCACAGGATCATGCATTTAGTTAGCAGTTATGTTGTCATAGGTTGCTATATAAACTGTACAATTCAGTGCTCTATTGAGGAAGCAGAAATACCAACAACTCATTATTCTAAGTGCTGGAGAAAATATTTTGCAAGTACGCTACTTTAACACTTTGTACAAAGCAGACATGCAGTTTAAAGTTGAACTGAGAAATGCAGCAGACAGAGAAGAGGTATTGGATATTATTCAATACATAGCAGCAGCAGTCCATAGACTCCATAAGTCATCATGAAGAGGTGAAGCAAATGCCCTGTGCCACCAGTTGACCAATCAGAAATGAATGCCTTTCTACAGCAGACCATCCGTTAGCACCAATAATGGAAGCAACCCTGCTGTTTTAATATACCCCAGAATTAATACGGAAATCATCAACTGCCACTCCTCAACCTCAGCTTTGAGTTATGGTTTCCTGTTATTGGTATACTTATTTTAGGCTACTGTTTCAACAGTATTGTTGCTCCTGTCCAAAACATTCCATTCCACCATTCCAACTCTCTCACTTCAAACCCCCAAATCTCTTTCACCCAAAGAGAGAGGATCAGTAAATCTCAACCCCACATTCACATTCCGCAACAAACTGTAGCTTGAGTTGACCACAGATGACCACTGGGGCAGTGGGTGGGCAGTGGGTACAGCACTCATCCACACACAAGGGGGCAGCAGATAAGCTAATATCCTCTTCCTGGCACTTCGAGGGTCTTTAGTAAGTGACATGACGTGATGACCACCTGCAGCTGAGAGACTGGGAGAGCATGTCCTCCTCTACAGCCTAATGAGACTGGACCTTGGAAGTCCACCATTGTTGGCACGGCAACTGAACCCAGGGCACACACAGGGTCCATTGACTAAGGGTGCCCAGAGTGTCCAATCAATGGCACTCTATCAAAATCGCTCTTTAGCTGTGGCAAAATGCAAAAGAAAAAGGTTAACAACATCACTGTTAATTCAGGCTCTCTGAGTCTGAGAGGGGGAAGAGGATACGGCGGGAATCCGTTTCAGTTCAACAAGGATGTGCTCCTCAATTAGGTCAGTGGTAAACAAGGAAAATGCATCCATGTTATTTGCGTTTACAGGGGGACAGCATCTTAGTGGTATCAAGGACTAAATTGAGCCTATTCAGACAGATCTGTACAATATAGATCTACTTTTTAACACACAAACACATGTGCAAGCACAAACATACACACACACACCTACATCCACCATTTGTGTTGTTATGACAGTGGCAGTGAGGGGCTGTCGTACTGCTGGGGCTGAGAGAGGACAGACTCCAGTCCCATGCTGGCTCTGCTACCTCACACCCCACAGGCTCACTGCAATCAGTCAGGGCTCAGTGGACAGAGGCACAGCCCCCCGCCCAGGCCCACCCGCAGAGCCTTATTTCTTATCCCCCATCTCAGACAGGAGCATTATACACACACGCGCAGTCATGCACATACACACACAAATACATGACTACACACACACACACACACACACACACACACACACACACACACACACACACACACACACACACACACACACACACACACACACACACACACACACACACACACACACACACACACACACACACAAGCACAGATCCTCTATCGATTGCAGTGTGACCCCTGAGATGTTAACACAGACAGAGAGCGTGAACATGGTTTGGGGATGGACAGATTCAATAAGAATACCGTCTACTCCATGTTCTAGTCCAGGGGTAGGCAACTAGAATCAGTCACGGGACAATTTTTGTCAGAGCGTATGGTTGGGGGACCAGAACATAATTATAATAATTTGTACACTGCAAACTGACCACAACAAAGCCCAAAAATAGATTATATTTGAAAATAACAATCATTTCATACCTGGATTACATTGAGACACAATCACATACAGTAAGTCTCTTTTTTATTTGTGGGAATACTTGAACATATTTCCTAAATTAAAAAAAAATGTTGCTGAATTCTTGGGAGGGTGGGGGGGCAAATGTTGTCAACCCTGTGACTGTTCTAGTTTCTCGGGACAATGAAAAGACAATGGAGCGATAAATGTTACAGGTCATCAACATGTTACAGGTGATAACTACGATGACCTATGTAGGAAATCACCTCTGTAAACAAAAGTAACGTAGGCTATAGACCCCAGCCATTAGTAAGACCAACATCCTTAAACATCAATGGCAGTGTTTTACAGCACTACAGTGTTTTTTTTATGTGAACACGACCCGCATCACAGCTGCATCTCTCTCCCACAGTGTGTCAGAAGTGTGTTTAAGTATTTAGCAGAATTTAGCCCCCTCTGTGGTACACCAGTTAATGAGCTCAGTGCTACATTACAGCCAGAGCAATTAAACACATTAATGTCAGACACACACACACACACACAGAACAGAACACAAACATCATACAAAACTACTAATACACACAACAACAAAAAAACTAATTTGCAAACATGCAGTTTTCCAATAGCCTGTGCAGCTTTCCATCGATCAGGTAATCAGTCTGGTGTGAGCTGAGCACTCTTCTCAGCAGAGTAGAAATTATGAATCATTTCATAACCGCTAAACTGCCTCCACTCACTCAGGGGTCCATCTACAGAGATGAGACATTGATCCATAATTGGAAGCACTCAGTCATAAAATATGATGACTAATTAGAGAAAGTGAACTTAATGGCAAATATTTACATATTCACACACTGCTTCAACATTGGTTACAAGCCAGAACTATGAGAGAAAGGACAAGTCTTGGATAGCAGGGGCAAACAGGTAAAACAGATCATATAATGGGATTGAGGCACATTTTAAGTAAGGAATAAACGCAGACGTTCTGTACTTTACCTTGGAAATAATGGATGACACAGTGGAGTTCATTTTTCCAAGGTAATGTACAAAATGGAGGCGTTTATTCTGCTTATACCACAAACAATATGAAAGCACACATTTACTGGTAGAAATACTTTTTTCGTTGATATTTTCATTTATTAAATGATATTATACCACAGCGTTGTTGATTACTCATTTCTGATTGTCTAGAAATGCATTCTAGAATGGACATTAAAACCAGATAACAGGACAGTTGGAAAATATATCAGGACACCTTGCAATCATGACCCAGTAAGTGCCTACACATGTAGTTCATACGCCTTACAAATGTACACAAAGCTAAACCAACAACTACACAAACCGAAATTGGATACATTGTAACGAGGAAAAACATAGTTAGCTAGCTAGCATTGATTTGTTTTTGCAGGCATATTCTTTTGGAGCATCTGATGGCCTGACATGGTGAGTGCTAAACATGAATTTCTCTGGTCGTTGCAGTCATGACACAAGTGGCGCTATTCTGTCAAATCCTCCCATGTTTCTAGTTTGACCAGCTGTTTTCAGAACTGATACCTTTTAATTTGGTTGTCATATTCGCAGGTTTGCTAGCAACAAACTATTTAGCTAGCTTCTAGCCTAGTGTTTGATATGCAATACAATCTCTTCGTAACTAACAGTCAGTGTTGATGAGTAGGCAATCTCAAAAGATAAGAAAGTATGAATTTGCCTCGTCCATTATTTCCAAGGTAATGTACAGAATGTTTCTCCCTTAATTCATTTTTGCTGCACTAAAGTAATAAACCAAACATGTCTTAGATATATACTGTACATATACTGTACATAAACTCATCCTATAGAACAAGAGAAGCATGGGTATATTTTTATTATCGAGCACTTGTATTCTTGTGAGTTGCTTTAAAAGCTATTCATTTCCCATTGATGACCCCAGTGAAACAATAAGTTATTTGATTGTCCAATAACACCTCAGGTCACAGAAGTACCGTAGTGCTCCTAGAACAACACACAGTGTTCCTCAGGCAAATACCCTGCTACAGGAGACCTGTCTCTCTCTGTGTACCGCTGGCGTCTCCTGTTGGAGCAGGTGACATGAACAGAGTGTGGCATCTCATCTAGTGGTGGGGAATGTGGCTGGGGGGCCGGCAGTGAAGGGGCCTGCTAATGATGGAGCCCGGGGCCTGGGGTAGGTGTACTGATACCCCTCAGAGTGCAGGGCGTCTGATTACATGTCAATGCTGGTAAATGCCTGCTAAAGGGGAGTCAGGCAGCAGCACAGAGAATGAGCATTTAGCATTTGAGTTTTTATTGCATTTCATCAAGTGGATGCCAGTTCTACGTGTTAACCTTGGCTTGGTGCAGGAATGGGATGAGACAGAGGGGGACACATAGCCATGGGAGTCCATGGCCCTGCTGCTCTCAGCACACACTATGGACAAGACGCTCTCACAAAGAGCCTGGACTCCTTTCTCCTTCTCCCGCTCCCCTCTGGCTGATTGATTCTGTAAGCTTGTTTACTGAGAAGAGTGAGAAGAGCAGCTCTCACTCTGTGTTCAATGTGATGAGGGTCCCAGTGGCCCAACACTCAACAGGATAAAAACGTCTCTTTCCTCTCTTCTTCACAATCTCATATCTTGTATTTTCTCAGCCCATAGTATGTCCATCCTATGTCTAAAATGTAATGTTAATGTCCCTCATTCTACTCCTCCACCATTCTGCAGAACTGAGGCCTTGATTTAATAGGGTCATTTGAATATCTCTCCTTCACAGGTTACAGAAATAAGACAGCCCTGGTGCCAGACAAGCAATCTTAAAGTCATATACTCTTGGAATATGCTGTGCCATGCATTATAAAAGCCAATCACCTCAAAAGAGAGGGTGAGAGGAATTAATTGGTATCAACTGGAAGCCAAGGTTATTTTGTAACGTCGATAAATACAGGGGATAGTGGATTGACCATCACTATTACTTATACAACTTTAAGGAGTTTTCATCGTGTAGGAGAGTTAAAAAGGTTATTCCATAAAACTTCAAATTATTAGAATAGTACACCACGCAGAACAGAACAACCAGGTTAAGGGTCAGTGGCCCAAGCCCACGAACAGGAATATTCCAAGTTCAGACAGAAGGGAGGAGTCAGATCGCTATGATCACCAAGAACTTTACTTTTGGTGTCTATTTTTAATTGTTGCGCTACTAGTGCTGCCTGTTGATGTTAAGTAGGCAGCTACAGTAGCTGAATGATGTTAACATCTTCGGGTTTTATTTCATTAAATGTATTTTATTTCATCTGGGTGCTTACGTCACCTACTAACACCCTGATACTACCCGTAGCTCCCGTTCTCCTCAGTCCGAGAAAACACTGAGAGAAAGGTATTGTTGGTATTGGAAAGGTATTGTTGCAGATTACTCCTTTGTAGAAGTCCATAACGTGAAAGAAATAAAACATCTCAAGGTTAATGCTGTAGATATTGTTATAAGGGAGTGTGAGACTATTGAAACATGTAACTTTCAGAGTTTTATTGTTGTTATTAATATAGTTTACAGAGTGCTAAAAAGTATTGCTGTTGCTAGCTAGCATGCCTTTCTGTGCAGTGTTTCCAACTCCTCAGTAAGGAAAGAAACTATTGGCTGTCCTAAAAGTAGCTAAATGACGTCATCACCTAATTTGCATAATTGTCAATGTGCATGTAATTGCACATCCTATGTCTAAAATGTAATGTTAATGTCCCTCATTCTACTCCTCCACCATTCTGCAGAACTGAGGCCTTGATTTAATAGGGTCATTTGAATATCTCTCCTTCACAGTTTACAGAAATAAGACAGCCCTGGTGCCAGACAAGCAATCTTAAAGTCATATACTCTTGGAATATGCTGTAGGAGAGAGGAATAACGTTGTGGGAGAGACAAAAAGTGAGTAAAAAACACCCTAAATATGTTTAAAACTACAAATTAACTTTCTTCTGTCGATTCTTGTTTTTTTTATGTCACAATTCCAACACTCCTCCTTTATCCGGGCTTGGGACCGGCAAAAGTGATGCAAAAGAGACACTCTGGCAGAGTTACTTCGTTTTTATTTTAGTTTTCCCGCCCTGGCTGGGAGGGACTGCTGCGCGAGGACTGGGCCGCCTGTGAGTGCTTTGGGACTGGGTGGGACGTGGGTGGGGCCCACGGCAGCACCCGCTGCTCGTTGAGAAGAGTAAGAACGATACTGCTTTCAAGTCAGTCTCCAAAAGTCTCCAATAACACCAGAAAAAGTCGCTAGATTTGTCGCTAGTCGCTTTTTTGAAAATGTGTCGCGAGAGGGGTCTGAATGCTCGACAAAGTCGCTAAGTTGGAAACACTGTTTCTGTGATGCAAACGGTTAGCTGGGCTGCTGACTGATGCTAGCGTTGCATTATGGGAGATCTAATTTTAGCCCTCTATGGTCTGAACGGGATAAAAGCGATTTCACATTGTAGCTTGTTTGTATTACAGTGTTTTTGTACATGAGTTGTTGTATTTTAATACTGAAAGCACCTAGCAATGTATTGGGGATGTGAGACAGGATATGTGTTTTACCTTTATTCATGCTCCTGTATAGAACAACTTGTCAGATGGTGCATTGGAGACTGATGTGTTCCTGTCCTGTCTTTTCACAATACTATTGCAGATCGACATAAAAGACAAAAAGACAGCCGTGGTGTCACTCTTGATTTTTTGGTTCTCCTGTGGTACATATAAAGACCGCTACAATAGCACAAAATTATGTGGAATTCTTGAAGCAGAAGTGGTGATATTGCTGCACTGCATCACAATTTAATCTTTACCTTGACCAAAATAAGGAAAGATAAACTAGTAATATTTGTGGTTAATTTCATTTACATTGTTCTGTTATTTTCCATCAAATAAAATCAAATGTTATTTGTCACATGCGCAGAATACAACAAGTATAGACCTTACCTTGAAATGCTTACTTACAAGCCCTTAACCAACAATGCAGTTCAAGAAATAGAGTTAAGAAAATATTTGCTAAATAAACTAAAGTAAAAAATGAAATAAAAAAGTAACACAATGAAAAAAACTGTGGGGACGACGTCGTCGATGCACTTATTGATGAAGCCGGTGGCTGAGGTGGTATACTCCTCAAAGCCATTGAATGAATCCCGGAACGTATTCCAGTCTGTGCTAGCAAAACAAGCCTGTAGTGTAGCATCCACGTCATCTGACCACTTCCGTATTGAGCGAGTCACTGGTACATCCTGCTTTAGTTTTTACCATTAAGCAGGAATCAGGAGAAAATAATTATGGTCAGATTTGCCAAATGGAGGGCAAGGGAGAGTTTTGTATGCGTCTCTGTGTTTGGAGTAAAGGTGGTCTATAGTTTTTTTCCCTCTGGTTGAACATGTGACAAGCTATAGAAATGAGGTAAAACAGATTTAAGCAGCCAACTACGACTAACTTAGTCACGTCAAAAAGTGCGACCAGAATAACAGCAAAGTAGCGGCATTTGCATTTGTTTAAGCTGTTTTCTAGTGTCTTTATTTGGATACATCCATAACAATGAGCTAATGAGGTGTGATTTCACCTGGCATAGAAAATGTGCTCACTCGTCAGGACACTGTTGTTTAGAGGAGCTAGTCAACAACACCTCGAACACAATCACTTCAAACTGAAGCTGGAAAGACTGCAATCTAGCTGAACTTCGTTTCGTTTTACCTTTTATCAATTTACATTTCTTTGTATATATCCATATCGTTGATGCCAGCTGATTCATGATTTCGACTGGCTGAGAAACGCTGCCTGCCTGCCTGTCTTTCTCGTCCCGACTCCCGAGTTCATTGCTATTGGACAGCTGGAGATCAAATCTCCGCTGTTGAAAACTTAGTGTTTTTCTAGAAGAAATGTGAGATAAGATGCTTTTTATAGTGGAGATCAAGTTTATAAATCGCCTGGCTGGGCTGACGAGACAGTGGTTTGAGCGGTCAGATGAAACAGAGTAAACAGGCATTTTAACGTCATAGATTTAGTCGGTGTTAACTTGTGGGATAGACACTGGCTGGAATGCACTTCTAACCAATCAGCATTCAGGATTAGAACCACCCGTTGTAAAATTATGCATAAGCCCACTTTGTCTTCCAAGCTTAGTGCTACCTGTAGCTAACACAGCAGATTTCTCATTTTAGCAGACTCATTCCAAAACAGCAAGATTGCCTCTCACCACAGGTCTAATTTAAAGAAAATTGTGTTTGGCTTTTTAGACAACATGAGATACTGCCTGGAGGGGTATGTAGTCACAAATCTGTTTATGGGCAGAATGCATGAGTAATAAATCCACGCAGGTTTATGAAGACCATGCTGTGCTTATTTATGTCCTTTTGTTTGGTACAGCAGCGTTTTTACAACAAAACCAAAGCTCCCCCTCAGTGGAGAGCTGAATCTAGGTCTATGCTGCAGTACTGAGGCAGGCAGGGAGGGAGGCAGGCAGGGAGGAGTTTGGATATTACTGTGTGTTGTTAGAGACAACACTGTATACTAATGTGCAGTAGCCACATTCAAATCCTTTGGGATTAACCTCTAAGAGCAGGATATTCACTCACATAAACTCATAAACCCTTATAAATCTGAAACACATGAACCCACGGTGGGCCAGGGAGACCACATGCAAACTTCAATCTGTCTATCAGTCTTCTGGCTCACGATGCAGCCTGGCCCATATTTACCACATACTGTTAGGCACAAATTCATTCCAATAACAATGTGCAGTGTCCCACACAGAGCTATTAAGTCAGTAATGAGCCTGGGAGCGCAAATCATAATCTCATTGATATGGACTTGTGTAACCATGATGGGTGACCCACATCCTCATTGGTTTGCTTTTCTAATGGAAGTTATTACCTACTGATTTATGTAGCCCCACCTTCACATTGTGACACTAGTGAGTGGTGGGAAAAGTACTCAATTGTCATACTTCAGTAAAAGTAAGATACTATAACAAAAATGACAAATCAAGTAAAAGTGATCCAGGAAAATACTACACTTATATGAGAATGATATTCATTGACTACAGCTCAGTGTTCGACACCATAGTACCCTCAAAGCTCATCACTAAGCTAAGGATCCTGGGGTTAAACACCTCCCTAACACCTCTCAGTGAAGACACCTGCCACGCTGATCCTCAACACTGGAGCCCCACAGGGGTGTGTGCTCAGTCCCCTTCTGTACTCCATGTTCATCCACGACTGCATGGCCATCGTTAAGTTTGTAGACGACACAACCGTGGTAGGCCTGATTACCGACAACGATGAGACAGCCTATAGGGAGGAGGTCAGAGACCTGGCCGGGTGGTGCCAGAATAACAACCTATCCCTCAACGTAACCAAGACTAAGGAGATGATTGTGGACTACAGGAAAAGGAGGACCGAGCACACCCCCATTCTCATCGACGGGGCTGTAGTGGAGCAGGTTGAGAGCTTCAAGTTCCTTGGTGTCCACATCAACAACAAACTAGAATGGTCCAAACACACCAAGACAGTCGTGAAGAGGGCATGACAAAGCCTATTCCCCCTCAGGAAACTAAAAAGATTTGGCATGGGCCCTGAGATCCTCAAAAGGTTCTACAGCTGCAACATCGAGAGCATCCTGACTGGTTGCATCACTGCCTGGTACGGCAATTGCTCGGCCTCCGACCACAAGGCACTACAGAGGGTAGTGTGTACGGCCCAGTACATCACCGGTGCTAAGCTGCCTGCCATCCAGGGCCTCTACACCAGGCGGTGTCAGAGGAAGGCCCTAAAAATTGTCAAAGACCCCAGCCACCCCAGTCATAGACTGTTCTCTGTACTACCGCATGGCAAGCGGTACCAGAGTGCCAAGTCTAGGACAAAAAGGCTTCTCAACAGTTTTTACCCCCAAGCCATAAGACTCCCGAACAGGTAATCAAATGGCTAACCAGACTATTTTCATTGTGTGCCCCCCCCTCCAACCCCTATTTTTATGCTGCTGCTACTCTCTGTTTATCATATATGCTTAGGCACTTTAACTATACATCCATGTACATACTACCTCAATTGGGCCGACCAACCAGTGCTCCCGCACATTGGCTAACCGGGCTATCTGCATTGTGTCCCGCCACCCGCCACCCACCACCCGCCAACCTCTCTTTTACGCTACTGCTACTCTCTGTTCATCATATATGCATAGTCACTTTAACCATATCTACATGTACATACTACCTCAATCAGCCTGACTAACCGGTGTCTGTATGTAGCCTCGCTACTTTTATAGCCTCGCTACTGTATATAGCCTGTTGTTTTACTGTTGTTTTATTTCTTTACTGACCTATTGTTCACCTAATGCCTTTTTTGTACTATTGGTTAGAGCCTGTAAGTAAGCATTTCACTGTAAGGTCTACACCTGTTGTATTCGACGCACGTGACAAATAAACTTTGATATGATTTGATTCTAACATTACTTGGTTTTAAATATAAGTAAGGATACAAGTATCCAAAGTAAATGGAATTGCAAAAATATACTTGAGTGTCAAAAGTAAAAGTATAAATAATTCGAAATTCCTTACTATTAAGCAAACCAGACGGTACAATTTTATTTAATATTTTTTATTTCTGGATAGCCAGGTGCACACTCCAACACTCAGGCATAATTTACAAATTTTGTGAATCCGCCAGATCAGAGGCAGTAGTGATGACCAGGGATGTTCTCTTGATAAGTGCGTCAATTGGGCAATTTTCTTTTCAAAATGTAACGAGTACTTTTGGGAGTCAGGGAAAATATATGTAGTAAAAAGTGCATCATTTTCTTTAGGAATGTAGTGAAGTAAAAGTTGTCAAAAAAAGAAATAGTAAAGTACAGATACTACTTAAGTATTTTTACTTAAGTACTTTATACAACTAAAACTAGGACATTTTGTTCAATCTCCAGATTGTTTCTTTGGCTTGGCCACGTAACAGAAGCAGAAAGCGCACCGTGCTACTCGGGTGTAATCTACAGCGATTAGTGTAATCACCAGGATTGTCACGCCCTAATCTGTTTCACCTGTCCTTGTGATTGTCTCCACCCCCTCCAGGTGTCGCTTATTTTCCCCAGTGTATTTGTCCCTGTGTTCCCTGTCTCTCTGTACCAGTTCGTCTTGTCTGTTTCAAGTCAACCAGGGTCTTTTTCCCGTGTGCCTGCTTTTTCTATTCTCTTTTTGCTAGTCCTCCCAGTTTTGACCCTTGCCTGTTTTTTGGGACTCTGTACCTGCCTGCCTGACCAGTCTACCTGCCCTGACCTCGAGCCTGCCTGCCACTCTGTACCTCCTGGACTCTGATCTGGTTTTGACCTTTTGCCTGTCCACGACTATTCTCTTGCCTACTACTAATAAATATCAAACACTCAAACCATCTGCCTCCTGTGTCTGCATCTGAGTTTGGCCCTGAGCCTTTATAAGGATGTCTTATTCAAGACATCAAAGACACCATCTCATCTCCCCTCTTTCTCAAGGAGGGGTGATTCATTGCATAGCAACCCATTTGAATGTCCCTTTCCCATTATTTGTACATCTTAAAAACACAGCAGTGAAGAGTTCTGACGGGACTGGGCTGCAGCAGAGAATAACAGAATTGATCACACGTCATTCCAATTGTGAGAGGAGAATATATAAATTGAGCACCGCCGACACAATTATGCATTGGTGGAAATGCCAATGGGCCTCCTCTATGTGAATGAAAGCCATGGGGAAGCTTCATTGTTAAGGGTGCTATCATTAGGACATTCCTGTTAACAGCCCACTACAGGCCTAATCTAATAGACCCATTTCCTTTCTGCCTTGATTTCTGCTACATTAAGGCCCACTGTATGCTACTCATTCCCTACTGTTGTTAAAGTAGTATTGTAGGGACCTTTCTGATAGGATACAGAGTCCAGTTGTCAAAGACACACAGGATATATGGGCTTAAGGGGAGATGGAGACGGCATATACACTATATATACAAAGGTATGACACTCCTTCAAATTAGTGGATTCGGCTATTTCAGCCACACCCATTGCTGACAGGTGTATAAAATAGAGCAACAGCCATGCAATCTCCATACACAAACATTGACAGTAGAATGGTCACGACGTGGCCCTTTGGGGTGTATATCGTGGCTCCCCCCCACAAGTTTTATGACTTTACGACAGATCATAAATACCTGGTAGAAACTGCCATGCAGTTTTGAGAGAGAGTCTACCAGAACAAAAAGCTTATCTTTGTTCAAAACTCCTAATCCCCAAAATGGGAGAACTAAACAATATTTCAATTGTTGAGAATGTGGGAATGGTCCGTGGACACTTACGGGACAGTCATGTAGAGTGTGTTTCATTTGGTGATCTCATGAAGGACAGGAAACACACATACAGTTTAAGTCAGAAGTTTACATACACCTTAGCCAAATACATTTAAACTCAGTTTTTCACAATTCCTGACATTTAATCCAAGTAAAAATGCCTTGTCTTCAGTCAGTTAGGATCACCACTTTATTTTAAGAATGTGAAATGGCAGAATAATAGAAGAGAGAATGATTTATTTCAGCTTTTATTTCTTTCATCACATTCCCAGTGGGTCAGAAGTTTACATACACTCAATTAGTATTTGGTAGCATTGCCTTTAAATTGTTTAACTTGGGTCAAACGTTTCAGGTAGCGTTCCACAAGCTTCCCACAATATCTTGGGTGAATTTTGGCCCATTCCTCCTGACAGAGCTGGTGTAACTGAGTCAGGTTTGTAGGCCTCCTTGCTCGCACACGCTTTTTCAGTTCTGCCCACACATTTTCTATAGGATTGAGGTCAGGGCTTTGTGATGGCCACTCCAATACCTTGACTTTGTTGTCCTTAAGCCATTTTGCCACAACTTTGGAAGTATGCTTGGGGTCATTGTCCATTTGGAAGACCCATTTGCGACCAAGCTTTAACTTCCTGACTGATGTCTTGATGTTGCTTCCATATATCCACATAATTTTCCTCCCTCGTGACGCCATCTATTTTGTGAAGTGCACCAGTCCCTCTTGCAGCAAAGCACCCCCACAACATGATGCTGCCACCCTTGTGCTTCACGGTTGGGATGGTGTTCTTCGGCTTGCAAGCCTCCCCCTTTTTCCTCCAAACATAACGATGGTCATCATGGCCAAACAGTTCTATTTTTGTTTCATCAGGCCAGAGGACATTTCTCCAAAAAGTACAATCTTTGTCCCCATGTGTACGTACCAAAGTACGTTCATCTCTAGGAGACAGAACACGTCTCCTTCCTGAGCAGTATGACGGCTGCATGGTCCCATGGTGTTTATACTTGCGTACTATTGTTTGTACAGATGAATGTGGTACCTTCAGGCATTTGGAAATTTCTCCCAAGGATGATCCAGACTTATGGAGGTCTACAAGTTTTTATCTGGGGTCTTGGCTGATTTATTTTGATTTTCCCATGATGTCAAGCAAAGAGGTACTGAGCTTGAAGGTAGGCCTTGAAATATATCCACAGGTACACCTCCAATTGACTCAAATTATGTCAATAAGCCTATCAGAATAGAAATTGGATAGAAAACACTCTAAAGTTTCCAAAACTGTTAAAATAATGTCTGGGAGTATAACAGAACTGACATGGCAGGCAAAAACCCGAGGAGAATCCATCCCGATTTTTTTCTTTTTGAGCTCACCACTCATTGTAATGGCTGTCTATGGGAAAATCAGTGGAATACCTCCCAGATTGCAGTTCCTGGGGCTTCCAGTAGATGGCAACAGTCTTTAGAAAGAGTTTCAGGCTTGTTTTTTGAAAAATTAGCGAGAATCTTTAGTTTCTCTAGGTGGCTCCCATTTTGGCTGTAGTTTTGTGGTGCGCGTGGATGAGGGCGCGCACTTCGTTATTTATCTCTGGTAATGAACATACTATTCTCTGTCTTAAATTTAAAGTTTATTTACATATTAGGGTACCTGAGGATTGATTAGAAACGTTGTTTGACTTGTTTGGACGAAGTTTATTGGTAACCTTTGGGATTCATTTGTATGCATTTTGAACGAGGGAAACCGGTGGATTACTGAATCAAGCGCGCCAACTAAACTGACTTTTTGGGATATAAAGAAGGACTTTATCGAACAAAACAACCATTTGTTATGTAGCTGGGACCCTTGGGATTGCAAACAGAGGAAGATCTTCAAAAGGTAAGTGATATATTTTATCGCTATTTCTGACTTTTGTGACGCCTCTGCTTGTTTGGAAAATGTTTAATGCTTTTGTATGTGGGGCGCTGTCCTCAGATAATTGCATGGTGTGCTTTCGCCGTTAAGCCTTCTGAAATCTGACAAAGCGGCTGGATTAACAAGAAGTTAAGCTTTTAAACGACGTAAGACACTTGTATTTCCATGAATGTTTAATATAACGCATTTTGAATTTTGCGCTCTGCAATTTCACCGGATGTTGTCAAGGTGGGGCGCTAGCGGCACGCCTAGCCCAAAGATTATAGATGATTCCAACTTTGTGGCAACAGTTTGGCGAAGGCCCTTTCCTGTTTGAGCATGACAATCCCCCATGCACAAAGCGAGCTCCATACAGAAATGGTTTGTCGAGATCGGTGTGGGAGAACTTGACTGGCCTGCACAGAGCCCTGACCTCAACCCCATCGAATACCTTTGGGATGAATTGAAACGCACTGTAAGTGTCAATCTCAGTCTGTGTGACAGTATCTCTTCACTGAGGCCTGGGAATCGGCTACAATCACTGAACTAGTTCTCTAAAGAGCCTGTTTCTGCTCTACATGAGGTCTCTCCCAATGGCCACCGAGGGGATATCCATCTGGACTGAGACAGTCTTCATTAACTTGGGCCAGACAAGGCACTTTTACTGAGGAGATAAGGGTCCACTTAGACTGGGTTATTATGACATGCTGAGGAAGCAGGACTGCTGTTGTTTTAAATGTGCTGCTTTTCTTTAGTGCCACTGCCAGTGAATTTCCAATCTCCCAGAGTGCTCTTTTAGCTGATATCTGTGCGTTTCTATAGGAGCTTATTCTGATCCTCCTGTACAGTAGTACTGTATTAGGGAGAAAATAAATCTGTAACTGAAAAAGCGCACTATTTCAAAGCGTGTGTTTTCTCATAACATGCAAGACGGGTAGAAGTTGGCACTTTATTGTGTTGAGTAAGCAGTTGTGTCCTGGCGAATAAAGTCAGATTCTGTCTATTAGAACAAATATTAATGTCACTTTTTTCTGGCAGAGTTGGAGTTCTGGAGTGCAATCCAATAACAATGAACAATGTATCACTGTAGTCATTCGGGTTTTGAAAATATCCCATTGAATGAGATGTGTGAAGTGGGCATTTTACAGCTGTGGTGGCCTTCTGGAAATAGAAAGCAAGCTAGTATGACAGACCACATACAGTGCCTTCAGAAATTATTCATACCCATTTACTTATTCCACATTTTGTTGTGTTACAGCCTGAATTCAAAATGGATTAAACAATATCCCAAAATGACAAAGTGAAAACATGTTTTTTGACATTTTTGCACATTTATTGAAAATGAAATACAGAAATATCTCATTTACATATGTATTCACACCCATGAGTCGATACTTTGTAGTAGCACCTTTGGCAGTGATTACAGCTGTGAGTCTTTCTGGGTAAGTCTCTAAGAGCTTTCCACACATGGATTGTGCAACATCGGTCAAATTGGTTGATCATTGCTAGACAAACCATTCAGATCTTGTCATAGATTTTCAAGTAGAATTAAGTCAAAACTGTAACTCGGACATTCAGGTACATTCACTGTCTTCTTGGTAAGCAACCCCAGTGTAAATTTGTCCTTGTGTTTTAGGTTATTGTCCTGTTAAAATGTGAATTCATCTCCCAGTGTCTGGTGGAAAGCAGACTGAACCCGGTTTTCCTCTAGGGTTTTGCCTGTGCTTAACTCCATTCCATTTCTCTTTTATCCTGAAAAACTTCCCAGTCCTTAATGATTAACAAGCATACCCATAATATGATGCTGTCACCACTATGCTTGAAAATATGGAGAGTGGTACTCAGTAATGCATTATATTGGATTTGCCCCAAACATAACACTTTGTATTCAGGACAAAAAGTTAATTGCTTTGCCCCACTTTTTGAAGTATTACTATAGTGCCTTTTTGAAAAGGGGACGCACGTTTTGGAATATTTTTATTCTGTACAGGCTCCCTTCTTTTCCCTCTCTCAATTAGGTTAGTATTGTAGTGTAACTACAATGTTGGTGATCCATCCTCAGTTCTCCTATCACAGCCCTTAAACTCAGCAACTGTTTTAAAGTCACCATTGGCTTCGTGAAATCCCTGAGCGGTTTCTTTCCTCTCTGCAACTGAGTTAGGAAGGACGTCTGTATCTTTGTAGTGACTGGGTGTATTGATACACCATCCAAATTGTAATGAATAACTTCACCATTCTCAAAGGGATATTCAATGTCTGCTTTTTTATTTGTACACATCTACAAATAGGTGCCATTCTGTGCAAGGTATTGGAAAACCTACCTGTTCTTTGTGGTTGAATCTGTGTTTGAAATTCACTGTTCGGACTGAGGGACCTTCCAGATAATTGTATGTGTGGGGTACAGAGATGAGGTAGTCATTAAAAAAATCTTGTTAAACACCATTATTGCACACAGAGTGAGTCCATGCAACTTATTATGTGACTTGTTAAGCAAATGTTTACTCCTGAACTTATTTAGGCTTACCATAACAAAGGGGTTGAATACTTATTGACTCAAGACATTTCAGCATTTCAGATTTAATTCATTTGTAAAAAATTATAAAAAACATAATTCCACTTTGACATTATGGGGTATTCTGTGTAGGCCAGTGACAGAAAAATTTAAATGTAATACATTTTAAATTCAAACAGTAACACAACAAAATGTGGAAAAAGTCACGGGGTGTAAATTCTTTCTGAAGGCACTGTAGGACTATAGTACACTACAACAGCTACAGTAGGACTATACAAAAGAGCTGGGTGTGGATAGGCTATCGGTGCAGATTTGAAGCCAATTCAATTTGAACTCAGTTCAGAGATTAATTAAAATTAAATGAATTATTTCAGAAAATTAGTATTCAATCATTGACTCATGATGAATTGTAATAAATCTACATTTGTCTGAATTCAAATGGAATTGCCACCACTCCAGATTGTGTGACTCGTCCAATTCACCTATAGTATTCCCTTTAATACATAGCAGGAACAATATGCCTGCTGCACTGCCCATGTACTGGTTATAAAATACATCATATACACAAGGTTAAAGGTACTAGTGAACAAACAGGTAATAAAGTGGGTAATAAAATTCCCCCTGGTAAAAAAGCTGCAGCTACAGCAGATTGACCGACAGTACTCACATCCACTCATTGTGCTAGTTTGAAAAGAGAGAACGGGATGGAGAAATATTACAGTCAGTGTGAGGCTGATAAATTGAATGACAGCTCAACAGATGAGATGGCTGTATCTAATCCCTCCAAAGGGCTCCAATGAAAAGACTGGGAGTGGGCAAGGGGTGGAGAGGCAATGCAAAAATAAAGGATAATTGTATATTATAGCCACGGCTGAGCTTCTTGTGCCTATGGAGTGACTTGGGACAGCTGGGGGATTAGGGAGCAGTGAACAAGAACAAGCAAGAACACTGGAAAAAATGTATTAGAATTACACAAGTAAGTTTAAAAGGCTAAATTCAAACAACCACAGGGCATACTTTGAATTGAAGGTGACAGGGTCAAACTCTAAAGTCTTCTCTTTAAAAAAAAATGAAGTAGAGTAGAATGATGCTGATGAACTTAATCAGAGCTTTCCAACCTCCCAATCATTCGCTAATCCGTATAATTATACCTGTCACTAAAAAGTTGGATTTATTACCCCAACTTTCTGATCCACAGAAGAAAACCATTAGGACACACAAAGGGCCCGCATCCCAACTTAATTAACACAGCAGTAACCTTTTTCACATCCTGGGAATCTGTTTCCTATTTACTAGATACATTTAAGTACATAATACAAATAGGAAATTACCAAACAACTTTAAGGCTATTTCAGTTTGGGGAAATTAGTATGCTAATCAAAAGAGAGCATACTATATTGGACATAATGCTGTTAGGTGGACATCACTAGCAAAACGCAGGCTCAAAAACTGGTACATTCTTATTTATAAGGCCATTTTAGGAAAACTGCCATTTTATGTATCCTCTCTTCTAGCTCGAAATAAAAACACATACAAACTCAGATCTCAATCTTGTTTCATGCTAACAGTCCTGAAAATTGGAATTCCCTCCAAGCCAACCTAAAACTCCACGACCTGGTGTCCCTGGAGGAGTATGAGAGAAATAATCACGTATTTACCGGATTTGTTTAATAATAGTTAATAGTTAACAATGAATATGCTTAACAATAGTAGAGACTTTTCTTTAGTGCCAATGCTGTGCTTCTGAGAAAGGATGGTTAATCTCTTCCACACTCACTCCCCGCAGCTGGTCTAGCCATGTGGTCAGGGACATGGGATGGAGATAAGCTTGAGGAACAGATAGACCTGTATAGTTTCAATTTCTCTTCGCTTCTGAGTAACCTGGTCACACGGCATAAGACAAAGAGTCTCTGAGAAGTGACCACAGTTATTCAGCCCATCCTGTTCTTTTACTATCTTCCAAGGGCACCGCTGTGGGGGGATGGAAGAGAACAGAGGCTAGCGTGGTAGAGAAAGGAGTAAACGGAACTGCAGTTATCACTTGTTTGTGCGCTATGACCTGTTACACCTGGCCACAAGAACAAGACAAGGAAGCTTATGATGCCTTGATCTGCTGGGGAGGGATGGAACCAACCATGACTAAGCAGTTCTTGGGTTTCTATATAAACCCCTTGCGTATTATTGGAGCACTCAATCGATTCACCTTGTATGTGTGTGTTGTATTGACCTGCTCCCTTATCGATACATTTTTAATAAAGTTAATATCCTGATTGGTGATTGACCTTGTCTCTCCTCATTATTGATTTGAATTTCCACGACAGGAGTTCAAAGGACAAATAGATGAACAGGTTGTTGAGACATGTAGTTGATTCTAGTTTGCGTTGCCTTTTGTAAGGAAGCATGTTGTTTTACTTTACACACACCACACACATGCCTGCACACACACATCCACAGTTTGTTGCTGTTGTATTTGTGCTGTTGCAAGTGTCTTCTGTCTGTGTTGTCTGTTAGGTCTTACATTGTTTGTTTTTATTTTTAATCCCACCCCCCGTCCCCACAGGAGGCCTTTTAACTCTTGCCAGCCCGTCATTGTAAATAAGAATTTGTTCTTAATTGACTTGCCTAGTTAAATAAAGGTTAAATAAAAAATATATAATAAAAAATGGGCATAGGCATCACCACATATGGTTCCTTGGAAGTTGTGGGAACGTAGATTTTTGGTTTCCCATGGTTCTCCCATGGTTCTGTGAATGAAGCCATACATTTCCTGACTGGTAAAACTGATTGTCTTTAAAACGTTCTGAGAACAGAAGTGAAAATGGTGTTGGAAATGTTTATTTTTAGGTTGCAGGGAGGTTCTGAGAATGTTTTACTTTGGTTCATTGAAAGCTTTCCTGGGAGGTTTAATTAACACTCTGAGAACGGAAAGGATAGGTTATTTTGAGGTTTTTGAATAATTTCCTTAACTTTCACTGAATGTTTCAATATAAATTTTACTAACACTGATAGCTTATTTTGGGTTAACTTTTTGGAATTCCAAGGGCAGATAGGACCCACAGAAATGAATTTCCTTAAGCATTAATCATGCAAACAAATGTATTTTGTATTTTGACATGACATTAGTAAGATTTGAACCTATAATCTTCTGTTCTCTATCCAATCCGGCATCAGGATGGAGCTAGCATGCCATGTATTTATATGCATACAATGCTGTTCATTTTAGTCTATTCAAAAAGACCCCATCTCAAAGGAAACAAGCACTCATTAAGATCAGGTGTTGACAATTAGTGGGAGAGGCCAAGATCTGAACACACTTAACAAGATAGAGGCTAGAGAGAGTTTTGTTGACACTGAGAACGGAATGTACAGTGGGGAGAACAAGTATTTGATACACTGACAATTTTGCAGGTTTTCCTACTTACAAAGCATGTAGAGGTCTGTAATTTTTATCATATGTACACTTCAATTGTGAGAGAAGGAATCTAAAACAAAAATCTAGAAAATCACATTGTATGATTTTTAATTAATTAATTTGCATTTTATTGCATGACATAAGTATTTGATACATCAGAAAAGCAGAACTGAATATTTGGTACAGAAACCTTAGTTTGCAATTACAGAGATCATACGTTTCCTGTAGTTCTTGACCAGGTTTGCACACACTGCAGCAGGGATTTTGGCCCACTCCTCCATACAGACCTTCTCCAGATCCTTCAGGTTTCGGGGCTGTCGCTGGGCAATACGGACTTTCGGCTCCCTCCAAAGATTTTCTATTGGGTTCAGGTCTGGAGACTGGCTAGGCCACTCCAGGACCTTGAGATGCTTCTTACGGAGCCACTCCTTAGTTGCCCTGGCTGTGTGTTTCGGGTCGTTGTCATGCTGGAAGACCCAGCCACGACCCATCTTCAATGCTCTTACTGAGGGAAGGAGGTTGTTGGTCAAGATCTCGCGATACATGGCCCCATCCATCCTCCCTTCAATACGGTGCAGTCGTCCTGTCCCCTTTGCAGAAAAGCATCCCCAAATAATGATGTTTCCACCTCCATGCTTCACGGTTGGGATGGTGTTCTTGGGGTTGTACTCATCCTTCTTCTTCCTCCAAACACGGCGAGTGGAGTTTAGACCAAAAAGCTCTATTTTTGTCTCATCAGACCACATGACCTTCTCCCATTCCTCCTCTGGATCATCCAGATGGTCATTGGCAAACTTCAGACGGGCCTGGACATGCGCTGGCTTGAGCAGGGGGACCTTGCGTGCGCTGCAGGATTTGAATCCATGACGGCGTAGTGTGTTACTAATGGTTTTCTTTGAGACTGTGGTCCCAGCTCTCTTCAGGTCATTGACCAGGTCCTGCCGTGTAGTTCTGGGCTGATCCCTCACATTCCTCATGATCATTGATGCCCCACGAGGTGAGATCTTGCATGGAGCCCCAGACCGAGGGTGATTGACCGTCATCTTGAACTTCTTCCATTTTCTAATAATTGTGCCAACAGTTGTTGCCTTCTCACCAAGCTGCTTGGCTATTGTCCTGTAGCCCATCCCAGCCTTGTACAGGTCTACAATTTATCCCTGATGTCCTTACACAGCTCTCTGGTCTTGGCCATTGTGGAGAGGTTGGAGTCTGTTTGATTGAGTGTGTGGACAGGTGTCTTTTATACAGGTAACGAGTTCAAACAGGTGCAGTTAATACAGGTAATGAGTGGAGAACAGGAGGGCTTCTTAAAGAAAAACTAACAGGTCTGTGAGAGCCGGAATTCTTACTGGTTGGTAGGTGATCAAATACTTATGTCATGCAATAAAATGCAAATTAATTACTTAAAAATCATACAATGTGATTTTCTGGATTTTTGTTTTAGATTCCGTCTCTCACAGTTGAAGTGTACCTATGATAAAAATGACAGACCTCTACATGCTTTGTAAGTAGGAAAACCTGCAAAATCGGCAGTGTATCAAATACTTGTTCTCCCCACTGTATATGTATTTAAATCAACATTCTTAGAACGTTCTCTGAACATTAGTAAAGTTTTCTTGTGTTTTTTATGAAACGTTTTCTTAACATTCTGAGAAAGTAATGTATGTTTTTAAATAACAATCTTAGAACTGCTCTCAACGTTATTAAAGTTTTCTTGTGTTTTTTCTAAAAAGTTTTCTTAATGTTCTTGGAACAATTTGAGAACGTGACTTTAAATAGAACCATGACGAAACCTGTAAGAAACGTTATGCTGAAGTACTGAAATTCCCACAGAAGAACGCGGTTTCTTAACATTCTCTGAACTATTTGAGAACATTCCCAATGTCAAACCAGTTGGAGAATGCTCCTAGAACATTAAATTAAATGTAACCATGTTTGAACTATTACGAAACGTTCTGTTAAAGTAATGAAATACCCAAAAAATTATTTTGTCAAGTTCCTTAAATGTGCTGAGTATGTTTAAAAGCCAAGCAACTATCCTGCACCATTCCCAAAAGGTTTTGGGAAGGTTGTATGCAAAATAACGCTCTCACCAATAACTAAGAAACATATGGTTCTCAGAACGTTATGTGTTAGCTGGGTTTACTCAAGCCAAAACTGTGATATTTAGAGTCAAGAGTTATAGGCAGACTTCGGTCCTATAGGGGAAGGTTGAAGGTGGGTGAGTGCAGGTTGTAGATGGTTGTGCGTACAGTATACCAGTGATGTCCAATAGGACACAGTGGGGAGATCCAGGTGCCCCTGACTGACCTTTGTCCGTAGCTGGACTCTTTCCTGCGGCAATGGAGGGTGACCACCCTGTGCCCCTCGCTCCTCACATCCTGGCTCACCATCCACAGGGTGGGGTTGCTGGGCCGGGCACCCAGAAACACCATGCCCTCTTTCAACTTGACCCTGGGGAAGCAGAAAAAACACACAGACACTCAGGATGAGAGAGAACACAGTGCAGCATGGGTTGGTTAAACATGTGGTTATATCAAACAGATCTTTAATTCACTGAATCATTGTATGCATCCAGCTGAACCTGCTCCAAACAGCTGAGGCCCAACAGACCATGTCGTCTTCGCCATAGAAATACACATTAAAGGATCAGATGGTTTCAACAAATCCCTTTTTCTTCATATGTGTCTCAGCTGTCTGTTCTTTTCTTCCTATGAAATAATTACTCAAACTCTGTCACGTTCCAGCCAATTATGTGACTATTTCCACTGGATGTCATAAGGTGAATGCACCAATTTGTAAGTCGCTCTGGATAAGAGCGTCTGCTAAATGACTTAAATGTAAATGTTAAATGTAACAGATGTATCCTCCTGGAAGAGGAAAATTGTGGACAGGCGTACATGTTTATCTCTGTTTTGTGGTGTAAATGCTGTTTTTCAGTTTAAAAAAAACTGTATCACTGTATGTACATATAATGGTAGAAATAACATTGTTTACAGTAAAATCATGATGTGTTGTTTTGCTTCAACATGTATTATTGAAGTAGATTAACAAAAGTCTTTGTCCCTGGCACAGGGACTATGCAATTTAATTCCATGTGTATACTAGATACAATGTCTATTATCCTCCAGTAATGGTTATAATAACAAACATTTTCTGAATCCAAAAAGGACATAATGAAATGTGTTCAGTGGCTGCAGCAAATTAAAGTAGCCCTATGTCCTTGGCAGAAAATACTGCAAAAAGGGATAATGTTCACAGGGAAAATCTACAAATGAAAAGTTATTAGTCCATTCACTGCACATACTGTAGAGCAGTCAGGTTTCTGAGGGGAAATGATGGAAAGAAACGGAAAAGATTGCCTTTCTTTACATTATTAATCAGGCTGAGGCCAGTGTGGTGCACTCAGGAATAACCATTTGTGTCCTGCTACACCCTCCCAACACCACACACCTTCCCAATACCACACACCTTCCCAACACCAAACACCTTCCCAATACCAAACACCTTTCAAAACACCACACATCTTCCAACACCAAACACCTTCCCAATACCAAACACCTTTCCAACACCACACATCTTCCAACACCAAACACCT